>NC_133647.1:152165602-152451628 GCF_009905375.1 Apium graveolens | reverse complement strand
TGTGAGATGACCAAAATAAATCAAGTAAACAAGTACTGATATTTTAAAGTCAGAACTTAATTTAATTCAATGATTAAAATGATCATCAGAACATGGATATATCAGGATTTAACAGTGCATTTAAATGTGCAAACATCTCAGAGACAGAATCTTGCAAAAATAAGAAATTCCATTAATATATTAAGAGAATACATTCATGAAATTAAAATTCCATCAGAGAATTACAAGATTGTCCTAAGCTTCTAATCCTAACATCAACAGCCTTAGTCCTAGCTCAAGAAGCAGGGCAAGGCTGACGATGAAGAAAAACAGGTGGAAGAAAATAAGTTATTTCTTCTTCCTACTCTCTACAAAAAGAATAGCGAGTCTGATGATTCGCTCTTGCTGGCGGAGAGCTTCCAGCCTTTCTTCCTCCAATCGCTCCAGATGGCGATGGTAGTCCATGTAAAAGAACAGGAGGTGTGTGAGAACCTCCTGGGGAACCGAGTCCCATATCTCATCAGGAATGACAGTGACGTGCCATTCCTGCTGCCATGCCTCATAGCTCAACTTCATGTTAAAGGTCTCATAGTTCAAAAACATATTGTAGTTGACCATGGTTTTGTTGGTGTGAAGGAAAGGAGAGTGAGTATGTGAGAAAAGAATTGATGTATAGGCTGATGTGAAGTGTTGGTTTATATAGGCAAGAGAATGCCAGGAGACGCAAGGAAATTTAATGCTGACAGGTAGAAATAATTCTACCTCATCTCCCTAGACTTGGAAGAAGAAAAAACAGTCATTGGAAAGGTAAAACAGGGTTTAATGCGCACAAGAAACAAGTAAAAATTACTGTGCATGTACGTGTACCACTATCCCTATTTATATTGACTGTTAATATTCCGCCCAAACATATTCTGATTTAAAATGAGACTATTTTTAGATTTTATCCACAAATAATTCAAGTAAAGGATCATAATTTAATATCAGAACTTAGACTTATATCAGAACTTAATAGTCATCAGAACATGATTTCTTAACTCGAAAAATGAATGCTATTTTTTTGTAATTCTTCACACAAATTCTGATATAGATTCTTCAGAACTTAATCATCAGAACGTTCAACATAACTTGTCCTCAGAATTTATGCAATCTGACACATAAACTATTCATCTAAAATAACATAGATCACCACAGTAAATTTCATCATTCATATGGAGTGTTAGCGTGTGCATTAAGCTAAATATCAGACAAAGAGTAAAGTCTGATTCACTTCAGTACATCTTAGAAATAAGGCATAACTAAAACTTTACTTAAAATCTGTCATTATTCTGAAGCCTACTATTGAATGAGTTCATGCATGAGTCCACCTCAACTGTCTTGTGCTAATTTTGTGCATCTTTTTAAATTCCATTTTGCAGTGGCTTCTCAGTGTAAGTGAGTCACGACTGCTTATCAGAATTTATGCTATTATCAGAGTATTTCTCCAGTAATCACAGAGTGTGAAAAGTCACCAAGAAAAATATTTATTGGCTTTTCTGATGCATATTACTTAATACCAGCAATGCACTTAGGCCGTCCCTTCCACATTTTTACTCTAGGTCTCAAAGGAGTACCTGATTTTTATTCCTTGTTTCTTTTCCTTTTTCTTTTGATAAGTGAGGTTTATCAGCACTTAGTACATTCAACAGATTTACTAGAATCAGAACTTGACAGATGAGAAGCATTATTCTAGTTTGTGACTTAGTAATAAGATAGACAAAGTAAACTCAACTAAGCGCAATATCAGAATTTGCTTGTGTCAATAGATATCCATAGAAATAATTACTTCTAACATGGGATCCCTAGTGTATTGAAGACTACTAGGTCAGCATCTAGCACAGGTATCCTCATAGGATAGAATAGTTACATAAACAGACATATCACTATCAGAGTTTAGAGAGTCACATCAGACATCAGTCAGTATTTAAGCAATTTTCAATTAAGCACAGAATATATAAAGAGAGTAATTTCTGTAAATACTGATCATAAAGTCTGATGCATCGGAACAAAACTAAGCAGATTTCGAGAAAGAACCTGAAACCATTCCAAGTTCATTTACCAATCTTGTAAAAGTAGCTTCACACAGTGGTTTTGTGAAGATATCTGCTAGTTGTTGATCTGTTGGAACAAAGTGCAATTCCACTGTACCTTCATCCACATGTTCCCTTATGAAGTGGTACCTAATGCTGATGTGCTTTGTCATTGAGTGTTGAACTGGATTACCTGTCATAGCAATAACACTTTGATTATCACAGTAAATAGGGATTTTAAAATATGTTTACCCATAATCCAGTAACTGATTCTTCATCCAAAGAATATGTGCACAACAGCTTCCTGCAGCAATGTACTCTGCTTCTGCAGTTGATGTGGAAATTGACTTTTGTTTCTTGCTAAACCAAGAAACCAATCTGCCTCCAAGAAATTGGCAGCTTCCACTTGTGCTTTTCCTGTCAATTTTGCAACCTGCAAAATCTGTATCTGAGTAACCTATTAGTTTAAAATCTGATTCTCTGGGATACCACAATCCCAGATCAGCTGTTCCCTTAAGATATTTGAAAATCCTTTTCACAGCTGTTAAGTGGGGTTCTCTTGGATCTGCTTGAAATCTTGCACAAAGACAGGTAGCATACATGATATCAGGTCTACTAGCAGTTAGATAGAGTAGAGAACCAATCATACCTCTGTAATCAGTAATATCTACTGATTTACCAGTATCCTTATCCAGTTTTGTTGCAGTGGCCATGGGAGTGGATGCACTTGAACAATCTTGCATACCAAATTTCTTCAACAAATTTCTGGTGTACTGAGTTTGACAAATAAAAGTGCCTTCTTCATTTTGCTTGACTTGAAGGCCCAGAAAATAGCTAAGTTCCCCCATCATACTCATTTGATACCTTGTGTAATAACCCCAATTTTTGGAAATTTTTGAAACCCTTATGAATAGTGTTTTTGCTGAATGAGAAAAATTTTCATGCCACGCTATGTAGGGGTTCTGTTATTGATCTTATGGAATATTATTAGTACTCTATGTGGTATATAAGTGTATGTAAAGATCGTCAGAATCCAATTCCGAACACTTGGATTTTTCCCGGAAATCCAATAGATACGGAAAGAATTGAGTATAAGGTAACAGGATAAAAAGGATTTAAATTAAAGGATTATAAGAGAGGATCATAAAAGGAATACAATATATTGAGAAAGGTTAAGGGAACCTAAGTAATAAGATCTCGGGTATGATCCCTCAAACGATAAACGAAAACGAAAGTTAAGCGAACCGTATAACAGATCAGCGGTCATTAGGCAAACGATTAGGAAGTTAATCAAGGGGATTTGTGGGGATGATGTCATCCAACCAATAGAAAGAGGACAAGGAGGGGAGGATGACATTATGAGGATGACACAAGCATGACATGGGAAGGAAGAAGGTGTGGTTGAATGAGAACCACACAAATTCAAGGGCAACAAGGTAATTGACTAAATCAAACACAAAAACAAAGCAACCAAGCCAAGTAAAATCATTTTCATCAAAATCAAAAAGAACCAAGGCTTGTTCTTGAAGAAGCTCTCGGCTTTTTACTATTCAAAAGAGCAAGAAATTCAAAATCAAAGATCCAAGCTTCCTAAATTGGTGAGTTAATTCCCTAATCATCTTCATGCTTAGTTAGGGCTATATCATGAGTTTAAGCCATCAATTCCTTCTCCATCTTCTTCATTTAATCAAAGAAGAAGACTATGAATAGTGTTTTCAAGTTTTTAACTTGAAGTTTTTCTTGTTTTCCTTGAAGATCCAAGCATTCCTAAGACTTCTCAAAGCTTCTTAAGGCTTCCTAGCTCCTCCCACCACTTCAAGGAAGGTATACCATCTCCAAACCCTAGATTCCTATGTATTATAAGATGATTTTGATTAGTAGGATGATATTGTAGCTTGATGTTGTGATTTAGAGTTTGGGATTTGAAATGGTATTGAATTGGAATGGTAAATGTTGTTGTTTTGATTAAAAGAACTTAAGAATGGTTAAAGTTAAGCTTAGGAATAAGTATGAATGTTAAAATTGAATTGGTTGGGGTTGCTATGATGTGATAAGGATGGATGTTGGTTGTATGTTGGATTTGAGGTTGAATTGGGAGGGTTTTGAATGGTTTAAAATATTGGAAATCGCGTAAACATAGCCGTCGTAACGTCCGATTTTCTTTAGACTGTTTTTGTGCATAACATTAGGACCCGAGAACCCCCTGCTAGATTATGACCATTGCCATTTCTAGATAGCTCATGTTACGAGCTTCGTTTTGATATGTAGTTCGTTCGATTCCGATGCACGGTTTAGGAGAAACGACCGTTTCAAGTAACGGCGTTTCGCGAACGAAACTTTTCCCCTCGCCTTACTTTGAAACATAGGTTAAAGACCAAAAAGGGTTAATTATTGTATGAAACATTTATGGTAAGTGTGCTAGGAAGTTAGTAAGACACTCGCGAAGGAATCACCTTAAAACTCGTAAAGGTTAAATTAT
This sequence comes from Apium graveolens, assembly GCF_009905375.1. NCBI lineage: Eukaryota > Viridiplantae > Streptophyta > Magnoliopsida > Apiales > Apiaceae > Apium > Apium graveolens. The sequence goes on along the minus strand of NC_133647.1, from coordinate 152,447,101 downwards.
TAAAAATGGTGGAGCCGAGGGTACCCGGGTGACATAAGCAAATCAGTAAGCGCAAAACAAGCGTTAGAGTCTAAGTTAGTTAAAGTATAGATTTACAAGTGACTTTGGTTTAATTCCAACTTACTTGTTGTTTATAGGTTACCAGACTCGTCCCGAGCCTTTTATCACCCCAAGTCGCTCAGGCAAGTTTTCTACCCGTTATACTGTTGTTGTGATGAATATATGTATATGCATTATCTTGCGATAGATGCATGTTGGTTAATTAGCAAATGTTGCGATATATTGAAGCATGCTGATATGGTATATATATGCATGCCTGTTTCGTATTCTTGATTTATATATCTGTTGGTTCAAATGCTTATTCGTTGCATAATACCTATGCTAGAGATAAGCGGTATTTGCGTATACCCTTAGTATAGGGACCCAAAGGTGAAAACATTTTCTAAAACCGGGAGTCGAGGATCCCGAGTAGATTTTATATATATATATATTTATATATATATATGGTTATAGTTTTCAAAACTATTAATCGAATAAGGTTTATTCGATAACTTTATTTTATTAATGAATATTATCTTGAATATTCATTCGAGGGCTTATGACTCCTTTTATTTTATTAATTGAATATTATTTGAATATTCATTTGAGGATGTATGACTCCTTTATTTTATTTAATGAATATTATTTATAATATTCATTCGAGGTATTATGACTCCGCTTATTACTGAAATATATTCTTTATTTTATTAAAGAATAAGGTGTTAATAATCAAACTTATTTTCGATTATTCAAATAAAGATAATACTTTCATATAAGTGTATCTTTGGTTATTTAATACCCGTTTCAAGTATAAGTTTTAAAACTTCTACTTCAATTATTTTTATAAAGATTATTCTTTATGGGAATATTATTTAAATAATAATATTCAGATATTTTCTAATATATATCGGGACTGATTTATTTCATTAAATCAGCTTTACTCCAAACATTCTTAAAAATGTTTTCGAGTCTTCAAAATGATTTTAAAAGTTAGAGCGGATCCCAAAACTCGTTTTCCGATTTAAGATCTTCCTTTCGAAGGAGACTTGAATATTCGCTCAAAACTTGGGGATCCGGCTCTGTGGTGTATTTTATATTCGCAACATGGTTGCTGTTTTGAGAAAACAATTTGATTACTTGCCCAATGTTCGGGAAGTAAGTCCATCTGATTGAGTCGGCATAAGCGACAGGCCGGGGTACGGTCTATGAATGTGTAAGTGGCTGGGTGGCAGTCCCTCAACGCGTGAGTGGCCGGGTAACGGTCTAGCGCGAGGTCCTAATGCGGCCAGGGTGATGACCGGTGAGGAATTCATCCATCTACAGTAGAAAAGGTTACTTATTGGTATCTTTGCCTGATCAGCAAGATATCTGGTTTATGCCAAAATTCTTTTCTTTCCAAAATTCATTGGATATTGCAACTCTGTTCATACTTTACATGACAGAGGTTTTCAGGAAATGTATGAGATATATATATATATATATATGGATATATATATATATCGGGACTTAATGAAGTATCTCGTAACTTCATTTCATTCAATAATATTTCAAAGATTGAATTTATTCAAGTATTATCTTGTAGTCTCATCTATGTGATGAACTTTTGAAACTAATTATAACTTGAACGGTGGTAGTTCAAGTAGTATTTGGAAAAGATATAAGTATATTGGAGTATCTTGTAACTTCATCTTTTAAAACTTATATCTAGTAAATGATTATTTTATGCATGACAAAGATTTTCAGAAAAACGTTGAGACAAGGTTAGATATATGAGATCACCTTGCAACGATATTTTTTTATACAGTTATACACTGGAACTTTGTGTGTATTATGCATGGAAGAGGACTTCCCATATTTTGAAAAGTATATATGTATATATATATATATACTGAATATTTTGCGACTTTATCGCATTAAGATATCAACTTGGTTCATTTCTTTTGACCAAGACTTTCATGAGTACTAAGAGAAGGCTCATATACTATTAATCATTATACATATTATTTTGGTGGGCTTGCTGCTCACCCTTGCTTTCTTCTTTCATCACACAACAACAGATAGAAAGGATGAACAGGACCAAGCTCCCGATTCGCAAGCGATTAGGAGTCGTTCCGCGGTTTTCTAAAAGCATTGATGCCGCCGTAGCTGAGGTAGGAGCTACCAATAGGCTAGGATTTCAACTTCTAATGTACCAGATTATGTATATTTATGAATTGTAATAATGGCAAAGAAATGTAAATTTATTCAGAAAACCTTTTAAGGTGTATTGGCAGATAATTGTGGAATAAAATGACTTGTGGTTATTTTTGGATGTTCATCTCTGAGACTATAACGTGTGGTGTGTGTGTTTATTGTGGGGTCACAGTACAGAGTAGTTGAGTAATTGATAAGATTGGGTGTTATTAAGGGAAATGGAACTCGTGACAACCCGGATCCCCGACCCCGGATTTGGGAGTGTTACAGTAATGGTATCAGAGCTAAGCGTTATAAACCTCAGAGATGATGGGACGTTAAGATAATAAGTTCACTAAGATAATAAGAACTCTTGCCAAGTTCATAGTCGGACTACCTAACGTAGTACTGACAGTTAAAACCCTTACGGGAACCCTTATAAGTATCGTGATAGTAACATAGTTCGTTCTCGTATAGGGCAGCGGGGCACCGAACCTTGAGGTTCAGGAGCATCAGCATGAGGATGTTTTATTACAAGTTGGAGATCAAATTGTGAATCCGATGGAGTACCCTAATGAGGGACCGGATGAGGTTCAGATAGAGAATGTTGCGCTTGAGGATGTTATTCCGGAAAGGATTGTGGCTGAAGAGGATCTCATGGAGGATCCTGATGAGAATGAAGAGAGGACCGCTGAGAAACTGATGACCGTAGTCAGGGCGACTACTAGAGCAAGAATGGCCGCGAGGGTGGCACTAGAGGATGAAGAGTTACCAAGGACACAAAGGTTAATGAGGGAAGAAGGAGTGGGGCCTTTCACGACACCAATTATACCAGTATCAGACCCTCTTCCAGAGGTTCCTATAGACATCCATGAGGTCCCACCAATTCCTGTCCCATCCCCGGTACAAAGCCCAGCACCTACTGAGGAAATGCCACCTTTATCTCCTGCACCATTGTCACCTGATACCGTGCTTGGTTATCCATTTGGATCTCCTGGGTCTGCGCCACCTGCGCCCCATGGACTGCTAGATGCTACCACTCAGGCTTCTCTTATCACCAATTATTATATGACTTTGGGTGGCCTGTCTGAGGCCCGTAATGTTAGGAGTGATATGTTGGATCGACTTACTGCACCAAGGATTGAGGGTGGGATACTTCCGGCAGGATTAGCATATAGCATGGAAAGGATTGAGGCTACCACCCGTGTTACAGCTAGAGGCCATCTTGAGGGTCAGGTTGATCCAGCCCTACTTGCGACTATCTTAGACCTCATCACCTCTATGATGGAGCAGGTTAGGGATGTCGTGCGTGCTCGCATCTCTTAATCCATGGTAGTGTGCAGAGCCAGAGCAATCAAGCAAGGGTTTTATATAGCACCGCTTTTGGAGGATTAGCCTAAGTTATGAATGATTAGTTTTAATGACGAGATGACTATCTATGGTAGTACTTTTGGGATAGGAGCGATAAGTTCATATGATGTAATCCTCTTTAATATGTTCAGTTGTTGTACCCTCGAACAAATGGTTATGTATATATTCGTTAATTTCAGTTCAGATCAGTTGTTTGTGATAAATCACATTGTTAATTGCTCTATTAACACTTAAGAGAGTGTCATGAAGTTTATCGAACTTAAGAATTCATAATTTGCAATCGTGCAAGGACTAAACGAGGGGAAACTTAAGCAAAGTAAGTAAGACAAATATCCGGAGATTCTCAAAATTTTCCAAGTAATATGCCCCCACAAGGAATAAGATGAAGGGCAAACCTTGAACGTGATAATCAGGGAGGTCGCAATTAAGATATAAAGAACCCGAAATATAATAAAGTGGAAAATGAAGATTTTAAATTAAAAGATGACTCCAATTATGGGGAGTAGGAAGAAATATTTAGACTAAGAAAGCAAAAGTCGAGCGAGATAAGGAGATCCGAGACGGTACTCCTATACGGAAATTCATGAACCTGTCTAAACGGAACTTATATTTTATTCCCAACCACCACCTTGAGGAAACAATGTGGTGTGAAATTCTTTCATGACCTTTAAATCGCTAAGCTCTCAGAGTTCCAAGGAACAGGCTGACCCAGCCGAGGCAAGAGCCTGGCTAAAGGAAATATAGGAATCATTTGAGATTCAAAATGATTGATGAACCACAAAAGACCGTTTTTGTCACTTACCCTCCTAAGAGAGAGACCACCCGCTGGTGAAAGACCAAGAAAGGCACGGAGCCAGAGGTTAGAATAAAGTGATTTAAGTTCAGTCAATTGTTTTCGGGAAAGTAATTCCCAAAGATAAGGAGATAGTGTAAAAGCTTTAGAGCCAGAACAAAGGCAGACGAGTATGATGACTTATGAATCTAAGATGTAAAAGTTGTCAAGATTCGTTTTGAGGACACGAATCCAGAATGACGGGATGGTTGAAATCAATGCTTATGTAGTGTTGGTTCAGGTAATGGTTGTAATGGAAATGAAAATAAAAAGAAACTGAAGTGGAAAGGAATATAAAGGCGATAGAGTTGGAGGAATGATAAGGAAGATGGGTATGAGGAAACCCTAAAGACTCGTAGCAATAGAAATAGAAAAGTATGTAATCGTTAGGATGAGGGTGATTTACCATGAGTTAAAATTGATGGTTGAAGGCATAAGAGATACATATATTTTATCCCCTTTAAGTTGGGAGGATTCAAGGAAACCTTTAGATAGTTCGAAGGATAAATAATAAGACGCGGATAGACTAAGGAGACAAGAAAGTAGGAAAGTAGGAAAATTGGATGAAGGAAGTGACCTTCAATAATGTGAAATGTAAGACCGGTGGCTCGATACTCAGAAAGGGAGACGCCGGGTATGAGAGATATCCCAACATTGAGGTGACTGTTGAGATAAACAACAAAAGTAAATAAGGAATTATTAAGAAGAAGTTCACGTTGAACATGACCAATATCTTCCAGAACATCCATGTTATCATTACCAAATCAGGAAAGAAAAGCGGATGACCATTGTTATCTTTTGGAAGCCATATGGATTGACCCCAATTTGAATAAGGATGCTATTATGAAGTTAGGCATAGACTATCGAGGTGGGAATGATGAATAAAATAATCTATCAAGGATATATGACTTGGTTTATCCATGGATGGATGCATGTACCTTTTCAAAGGTGGAATTAAGGATAGAACATCGGTAACTTAAAATGAATCCTAGGGGAATGCATAAAGGTTGGCATTTCACCCTTAATAGGGATAGTGTGAGTTTTGACAATATGAATTGGAAAGGATTAAGGTAATAACAACCTTTAAGAATCAGTGGAGAAATTTTTCAGAAGTATATAGACAATGATTCTGGTATTAAAAAAAAATGGTATTGTGATATGCCCTGTATCTAGGGAATACAGGAGGAACGATTGAAGGATAACCTTAGAGGTTTTATAAGGAAAAAGGTAATATTCAAAATTCTCAAGAATAGAAATGTGGATAAAGGAAATATGACGTAATTATAATAATGCCAAGTGGGGCACGTGTTAAACCACGAGAAAGTATGGATCGAACCAGTAATGGTCGAAATTGTTCAGGACAATTAGGACTTAAGATAAAAAATGTTGTAAGTATGATTGAGAGTTAGTCTTGACAGTGATTAGCCTCTAAAGACTGAGGCAATAACTTATGGAAAAATGGTGATATTTTTTTCCCATCTGATTTTAAGGAAAACATCTTCACTCAAGCAGTGATCGGAAATAAGGTAGAAAATTTATTTGAAGGTGGTTAAAATGACATTGACTGTAAGGAAATTTTACTATCAGGAAAGGCCAAAGAGGTGGCCGACACTTTAAAGGTAAGTGGATAATTATAGGCGCGTGTGCCAAAAGAATACAGTGATGATGGTTAAAAATGTGAAGGTTGAATTATGGTTTGGAAGATTGACATTCCTTCTGATGACTGTGCAATACCCAACTGTAATAGTAGTTGGTAAAGGTTTAATTCATGTAATCGCCATGAACGGGCTATCTATCTTAGAAGGTCCTATCTTGAGATAAGCCAGGACCATGTTTCAAAAAGGACTAGATGAACCCTTGAGTTAATTCTTCTATTTAGGGCGTATGATTAAGAATGGTATTAACCTGCTATCGTTGCTTTGATTGAAACTCTTCTGCACTTTTATATGCTTCATGTCATGTATGTATGTCAGGATCAGGAGTGTTCTTCATGAATCAGGAATGGTGATTATGTTACCTCCTTAGAATGATTTGATACGACATGTATAGACTCCGTATGGTTAGATATTAAGATTTTATGGAAAAGTGAATGACGACAGTAGGTCAGTGGTGGACCATAGTAAGGCAGCAATGATTCTGCGAGTAGTGAGCTGATTACAACCATGAGAGTTGTATTGGAATGGGTGTTGAGATTGAGTACCACTAATCGGGTCGTGGTAGTGTATAAGTTATCATTGATAGACTAATTAAGTAGAGTATCTACCTAGTGAATAATTATTCTTTCTTATCAATAGAGAGTCGTATTATTATACGAGGAAGGTTGCGGTGCGAGCATAGAATCCTAGTAACGGTGATATATAGAATGAGATCCCAGATTCGATTTTCGATGTCGAGGGAGTTTCAAAGGTGATTGTGTATAAGCTCGAGGAAGAGCAGGGGTCCATAGAATGATGGATGGAATAGAAATATTTAGGCATGGGAAATACAATGCTATAATACTTGATGCTGATATAAATACGTATATGTTTTGTTCTCCTATGACAAACCTCTATAGTTCAGAGGTAGGTTCCAAGCCAGATATTTTGTGGCAGTATATTTTTTTATATATACAATTCTCTTCAGTTCGTTCTTTTCTCTTCTTTTCATTTCATGTAAGTTGAGAAGAACAACCCTTCCAGAAGGGGAGGTATTGCCGAATGACTGTCTATCTGTGTGATAGAAGCCTAGTAGGATACCAACTATTGTTTAATTGCTTGTCAAGTACTAAAGGCTGGCCACCTTCTGTACTAACTATGCGAGATAACAAGTGTTCATGATCATAGTGATCTCTCAATAAATTCTTTTACTTCTATATGAAGGATTAAGCTTTCGAAAATAGAAACAGCTGAAAAAGGAGTAGTAAAGTTATGGTGGTATTCAGAATGGGAACACATTCGTAATACTAAGGTTGACGTGGTTATTAAAAGGTTATAGAATGCTAACGAGCAAAAGTATAACCAGTATAATATCAGGAACGGAAGGTAGTAGCGATTGCGAACTCGAAAAGAATGGGTATTGAGAAGCAGAAGCTCTAATGCTAAAAGCTATAATGAGAGTCTGTGCAATAGACTTGAAAGAAATTGGAATGATCACTTAACACGGATTGAGTTTTCTTACGACAATAGATCATTTGTCATTATCGAGATGTCGCCTTATGAGATCCTTGAGGGAAGACAATGTCGATCTCCCTTATGTTAGGATGAAGTTGTAGAGCACAAGATGCTCGGATCCGCAGTAGTCCAAAGGACCAAGGGTATGATAGATCTAATCAGAGGACGGCTGGTAGTAGCCCAAGATGGACATGACACGAAAGGACAAAGAGTATGAAATAGGGGACCTAGTAATGTTATAGGTATCCCTTGGAAAGGATTGATGAGGTTCGGAAAGAAAGGAAAGCTAAGTCTACAATTTGTTGGACCCTTGGATATATTAAGACGTTTGGGAAGTTAGCATATGAGCTAGCCCTAACCCCGAACATGTAGCAGGTCGTAACGTGTTTCACGTATCAATGTTAAGGAAGTGTAATTCAGATGCCAGATAAATAGAGGCATATAAGCGCATAGATATGCAACCCGACGTAACCTATATGGAGCAACCAAGAAGGGTTATAGAGTGAAAAGGAACAAGTGCTTAGGAGAAGGATTATCAAACTAGGCAGAGTTGGTGGTAGGACCACAATGTCGAAAATTGACTAGAGAGTTAGAAGGCACAATGCTAGAAAAGCATCCCCAACTGTTTTCTATCTGATTCCGGGACGGAATCCTTTTAAGGAGGGGAGACTGTAATAACCCCAATTTTTGGAAATTTTTGAAACCCTTATGAATAGTGTTTTTGCTGAATGATAAAAATTTTCAGGCCACGCTATGTAGGGGTTCTGTTATTGATCTTATGGAATATTATTAGTACTCTATGTGGTATATAAGTGTATGTAAAGATCGTCAGAATCCAATTCCGAACACTTGGATTTTTCCCGGAAATCCAATAGATACGGAAAGAATTGAGTATAAGGTAACAGGATAAAAAGGATTTAAATTAAAGGATTATAAGAGAGGATCATAAAAGGAATACAATATATTGAGAAAGGTTAAGGGAACCTAAGTAATAAGATCCCGGGTATGATCCCTCAAACGATAAACGAAAACGAAAGTTAAGCGAACCGTATAACAGATCAGCGGTCATTAGGCAAACGATTAGGAAGTTAATCAAGGGGATTTGTGGGGATGATGTCATCCAACCAATAGAAAGAGGACAAGGAGGGGAGGATGACATTATGAGGATGACACAAGCATGACATGGGAAGGAAGGAGGTGTGGTTGAATGAGAACCACACAAATTCAAGGGCAACAAGGTAATTGACTAAATCAAACACAAAAACAAAGCAACCAAGCCAAGTAAAATCATTTTCATCAAAATCAAAAAGAACCAAGGCTTGTTCTTGAAGAAGCTCTCGGCTTTTTACTATTCAAAAGAGCAAGAAATTCAAAATCAAAGATCCAAGCTTCCTAAATTGGTGAGTTAATTCCCTAATCATCTTCATGCTTAGTTAGGGCTATATCATGAGTTTAAGCCATCAATTCCTTCTCCACCTTCTTCATTTAATCAAAGAAGAAGACTATGAATAGTGTTTTCAAGTTTTTAACTTGAAGTTTTTCTTGTTTTCCTTGAAGATCCAAGCATTCCAAAGACTTCTCAAAGCTTCTTAAGGCTTCCTAGCTCCTCCCACCACTTCAAGGAAGGTATACCATCTCCAAACCCTAGATTCCTATGTATTATAAGATAATTTTGATTAGTAGGATGATATTGTAGCTTGATGTTGTGATTTAGAGTTTGGGATTTGAAATGGTATTGAATTGGAATGGTAAATGTTGTTGTTTTGATTAAAAGAACTTAAGAATGGTTAAAGTTAAGCTTAGGCATAAGTATGAATGTTAAAATTGAATTGGTTGGGGTTGCTATGATGTGATAAGGATGGATGTTGGTTGTATGTTGGATTTGAGGTTGAATTGGGAGGGTTTTGAATGGTTTAAAATATTGGAAATCGCGTAAACATAGCCGTCGTAACGTCCGATTTTCTTTAGACTGTTTTTGTGCATAACATTAGGACCCGAGAACCCCCTGCTAGATTATGACCATTGCCATGTCTAGATAGCTCATGTTACGACCTTCGTTTTGATATGTAGTTCGTTTGATTCCGATGCACGGTTTAGGAGAAACGACCGTTTCAAATAACGGCGTTTCGCGAACGAAACTTTTCCCCTCGCCTTACTTTGAAACATAGGTTAAAGACCAAAAAGGGTTAATTATTGTATGAAACTTTTATGGTAAGTGTGCTAGGCAGTTAGTAAGACACTCGCGAAGGAATCGCCTTAAAACTCGTAAAGGTTAAATTATTAAAAATGGTGGAGCCGAGGGTACCCGGGTGACATAAGCAAATCAGTAAGCGCAAAACAAGTGTTAGAGTCTAAGTTAGTTAAAGTATAGATTTACAAGTGACTTTGGTTTAATTCCAACTTACTTGTTGTTTATAGGTTACCAGACTCGTCCCAAGCCTTTTATCACCCCAAGTCGCTCAGGCAAGTTTTCTACCCGTTATACTGTTGTTGTGATGAATATATGTATATGCATTATCTTGCGATAGATGCATGTTGGTTAATTAGCAAATGTTGCGATATATTGAAGCATGCTGATATGGTATATATATGCATGCCTGTTTCGTATTCTTGATTTATATATCTGTTGGTTCAAATGCTTATTCGTTGCATAATACCTATGCTAGAGATAAGCGGTATTTGCGTATACCCTTAGTATAGGGACCCAAAGGTGAAAACATTTTCTAAAACCGGGAGTCGAGGATCCCGAGTAGATTTTTTATATATATATATATATTTATATATATATATGGTTATAGTTTTCAAAACTATTAATCGAATAAGGTTTATTCGATAACTTTATTTTATTAATGAATATTATCTTGAATATTCATTCGAGGGCTTATGACTCCTTTTATTTTATTAATTGAATATTATTTGAATATTCATTTGAGGATGTATGACTCCTTTATTTTATTTAATGAATATTATTTATAATATTCATTCGAGGTATTATGACTCCGCTTATTACTGAAATATATTCTTTATTTTATTAAAGAATAAGGTGTTAATAATCAAACTTATTTTCGATTATTCAAATAAAGATAATACTTTCATATAAGTGTATCTTTGGTTATTTAATACCCGTTTCAAGTATAAGTTTTAAAACTTCTACTTCAATTATTTTTATAAAGATTATTCTTTATGGGAATATTATTTAAATAATAATATTCAGATATTTTCTAATATATATCGGGACTGATTTATTTCATTAAATCAGCTTTACTCCAAACATTCTTAAAAATGTTTTCGAGTCTTCAAAATGATTTTAAAAGTTAGAGCGGATCCCAAAACTCGTTTTCCGATTTAAGATCTTCCTTTCGAAGGAGACTTGAATATTCGCTCAAAATCTTGGGGATCCGGCTCTGTGGTGTATTTTATATTCGCAACATGGTTGCTGTTTTGAGAAAACAATTTGATTACTTGCCCAATGTTCGGGAAGTAAGTCCATCTGATTGAGTCGGCATAAGCGACAGGCCGGGGTACGGTCTATGAATGTGTAAGTGGCTGGGTGGCAGTCCATCAACGCGTGAGTGGCCGGGTAACGGTCTGGCGCGAGGTCCTAATGCGGCCAGGGTGATGACCGGTGAGGAATTCATCCATCTACAGTAGAAAAGGTTACTTATTGGTATCTTTGCCTGATCAGCAAGATATCTGGTTTATGCTAAAATTCTTTTCTTTCCAAAATTCATTGGATATTGCAACTCTGTTCATACTTTACATGACAGAGGTTTTCAGGAAATGTATGAGATATATATATATATATATGGATATATATATATATATCGGGACTTAATAAAGTATCTCGTAACTTCATTTCATTCAATAATATTTCAAAGATTGAATTTATTCAAGTATTATCTTGTAGTCTCATCTATGTGATGAACTTTTGAAACTAATTATAACTTGAACGGTGGTAGTTCAAGTAGTATTTGGAAAAGATATAAGTATATTGGAGTATCTTGTAACTTCATCTTTTAAAACTTATATCTAGTAAATGATTATTTTATGCATGACAAAGATTTTCAGAAAAACGTTGAGACAAGGTTAGATATATGAGATCACCTTGCAACGATATTTTTTATACAGTTATACACTGGAACTTTGTGTGTATTATGCATGGAAGAGGACTTCCCATATTTTGAAAAGTATATATGTATATATATATATACTGAATATTTTGCGACTTTATCGCAATTAGATATCAACTTGGTTCATTTCTTTTGACCAAGACTTTCATGAGTACTAAGAGAAGGCTCATATACTATTAATCATTATACATATTATTTTGGTGGGCTTGCTGCTCACCCTTGCTTTCTTCTTTCATCACACAACAACAGATAGAAAGGATGAACAGGATCAAGCTCCCGATTCGCAAGCAATTAGGAGACGTTCCGCGGTTTTCTAAAAGCATTGATGCCGCCGTAGCTGAGGTAGGAGCTACCAATAGGCTAGGCTTTCAACTTCTAATGTACCAGATTATGTATATTTATGAATTGTAATAATGGCAAAGAAATGTAAATTTATTCAGAAAACCTTTTAAGGTGTATTGGCAGATAATTGTGGAATAAAATGACTTGTGGTTATTTTTGGATGTTCATCTCTGAGACTATAACGTGTGGTGTGTGTGTTTATTGTGGGGTCACAATACAGAGTAGTTGAGTAATTGATAAGATTGGGTGTTATTAAGGGAAATGGAACTCGTGACAACCCGGATCCCCGACCCCGGATTTGGGGGTGTTACACCTTGACTGCATCAGTTCGGCAAACTTCTTGCAAAGTCTGTCATTTGTAGAACCAAAGATGATATCATCAACATATATCTGAACCAGAAGTAAGTCCTTTCCATAGTTGAGGTAGAACAGTGTTTTGTCTATAGTTCCTCTGTTAAATCCACTTTCCAGAAGAAACTGAGCTAAAGTCTCATACCATGCTCTTGGAGCTTGCTTAAGTCTATAAAGTGCTTTATCAAGCCTGTAGACATAATCTAGATATTTGGAATCTACAAAGCCTGGAGGTTGTTCAACATATACTTCTTCCTCCAATTCTCCGTTGAGAAAAGTACTTTTCACATCCATTTGAAAGATAGTAAACTTTTTGTGACCAGCATAAGCCAAAAATATCCTTATGGCTTCCAATCTAGCAACTGGTGCAAAAGTTTCATCATAATCAATTCCCACCTATTGAGAATATCTTTTTACAACCAACCTTGCCTTATTTCTTGTAATTATGCCATCACTCTCAGTTTTGTTTCTGAATACCCACTTTGTACCAACAATAGATCTGTTCTTTGGTCTTAGCACTAGGGTCCAGACTTTGTTTCTTTCAGATTCATTTAACTCTTCCTGCATTGCTTGCACCCAATCAGCATCTTGAAGAGCTTCTTCCACTTTCTTTGGCTCAGTCTGAGAAAGAAAAGAATTGTAAAGACATTCACTTGAAGTAGCTGTTCTAGTTCTGACACCTGCATCAGGATTTCCAATTATCAAATCAGGTGTATGTGATTTAGTCCACTTCCTTGCAGATGGAAGGTTTTCTCTAGAACTGGATGCTCCCCCATGATCCATACTGTCTTCATTAACATTTTCTGATGCTCCCCCTGAAACTATGCTCTCTGAGTTGGATTCTTCAGAATTTAGATTTTCAGAACTATCAGAACTTGGCTTATCAGAACTTGACGAATCAGAATTTGAAGAGCCAGATGTATGTTCTGATGCTTCTTGAGATGTGGTTATATCTTGAGTATGCTCCCCCTGCATAGGTGCATCTTCCTTTGGCGTAGTCACCACAGTTTCAATAACATCAGAGTTTAATCCATCAGAGCTTGCAGTATCAGGATTTAGACTGTCAGGATTTTCAGTATCAGAATTTAAGTCTTCATTTTCAAATCTCAGCTGCTCTTGATCATTGAAGTCTTCAAGCCCAGTAACCTTCTTATCATCAAAGGAGACATTGATAGATTCCATGACCACTCTTGTTCTCAAGTTATAGACTCTGAAGGCTTTTATGGAAAGTGGATACCCAACAAAAATTCCTTCATCAGCTTTTAAATCAAATTTGGATAGCTGTTCAGGATGAGTCTTAAGAACAAAACACTTGCATCCAAATACGTGAAAATACTTCAGATTTGGCTTCTTTTTCTTCACCATCTCATATGGTGTCTTTCCATGCTTGTTAATTAGTGTTGCATTCTGAGTAAAACAAGCAGTCTGCACAACTTCAGCCCAGAGATAGGTTGGAAGCTTTGCTTCATCAAGCATTGTTCGTGCAGCTTTAACAAGAGTTCTATCCTTTCTTTCAACAACTCCATTTTACTGTGGAGTTCCAGGAGCAGAAAATTCCTGCTTGATTCCATGGTTTTTGCAGAACTCTTCCATTATCAAATTCTTGAACTCGGTCCTATTATCATTCCTTATTATTTTCACAGAATCTTTGACCAATTAATCCAGTTGCCTTACATGATCAATAAATAAATGCAGTTTCACTTTTTGTGTGCAAGAAATACACCCGTGTGTATCTGGTGAACTCATCCACTATGACTATATCATATTTCTTCTTTGCAATAGACATAACATTTACTGGACCAAATAGATCAACATGTAGAAGGTGATAAGGCTCAAGAATTGATGATTCAGTCTTGCTCTTGAATGAGGATTTCCTTTGTTTAGCCTTCTGACAAGAATCACAAAGACCATCAGGAGCAAATACTGACTTTGGCAGTCCTCTCACAAGATCTTTCTTGACCAACTCATTTATATTGTTGAAATTTAAATGAGAGAGTTTCTTGTGCCAATTCCAGCTTTCTTCAATTGATGTTCTACTCATCAGACAGATTGCAGAACCATCAGTACTTGTTGAAAGCTTGGCTTCATGAATGTTGCCACGCCTATATCCTTTCAGAACAACTTTGCCTGTAGATTTATTTACAACTTCACAGTGTTCTTCAAAGAACTCCACATGATAACCTCTGTCACAAATTTGATTGACACTCAGCAGATTGTGTTTAAGTCCTGAGACCAGAGCTACTTCTTTAATGATGACATTCCCAAGATTGATATTGCCATATCCCAATGTTTTTCCAATGTTTCCATCTCCATAAGAAACACTTGGGCCAGCCTTCTCCACAAAGTCTGATAGCAGGGCTTTATTTCCAGTCATATGTCCTGAACATCCATTGTCCAGAACTAGGATGTTTTTCCTGTTGATCTGCAATCACAAAGACCACTAATGATTAGTTTTAAGGACCCAGACAAGCTTGGATCCTTTGGCCTTATTAAGTCTGTTAACATTTGCAGCGGATTCAGCATCAGAGTTTATGTTAACATTTTTCTTGTCAGAATTTACACTATTAGACTTTGAATCAGAACTTCCACTAGAAGGAACAATGGTAACTTTCTTTAAAGAAGGTTTATTTGATAATAATCATAGTACAAACTATGATATTCCTTACAAGTATAAATGGAATGCCATAAACTATTTACGTAATAAACAAGTAAATATCGAATATATAGACCGACAGTCAATCAACAAGTCACATATAACATATAGCATGTCACATAATCAATAATATATCATTTATAAATAAGTCTCGGGTTATAAGCAAGCTTTCTGGTATTTAAAATGATTTTTAAAACATTTTTCGGAATTAAAACGGGTCGTTGGATCAATTTCTAAGCAGTAAATAGGGTTCGGTTGGCCAATTCTGGCTTCAAAACAATTTCATAATAATGATCGAGCCTTAAAAACAATTTAAAATAGTATTTTAAAGCTCGAAACTATTTTTTAGAATTTTTAAATCATTTTTAAATAATTAAATCTAATTAAATAATTAATTAAAATCAATTAATAATCAATTAAGTCAATTAATCAATTAATTTCCGAATTAATTGACCAATTAATCAATTAAAAATTAACTGAAATTAATTAACTAATTAATTCAGATTTATTTTTGAATTAAAAATTATTTTTGGAATTAAAATAATAATTTTTAGAATTTTCAGAAATTAAAAACGAATTTTTTATAATAAAAATAAATAGGAAATATGATTTTTGAATATTTTTAAAACAGGAATCCTAAATTTGCAAACTCTGGAAACGTTAGGGACCAAACTGCATCGTCCCCAAAAGTCCAGGTACCAAACTGCAATTTTACAACCCCCGTCGCCGGAAAATACATGGGTGGCCGGAGAACACGATTTCGGCACCCTCACCTCACCACAAGCTCCAGATCACATCTACAGACAACCAGGAACTTATTCATGCAATCAAATCATTCAAATTACCCCAGACTTGGCCGGAAATTGGCCAAGAACATCGCCGGTTTCCGGCGAAACATCGAAAACTTAAAAAGACAACTCCCTACGATTCAAGCATTCTCTGTTAACGAGCTATATACCAATCGATTGCAAATTTCATAAGGAACATAATCCACTATCAATCAACAGCTAATAACCCCTAAATCAAAATGCCCCAAATTTCATTTGAAAACATTCATACGGGTTATAAACCCTAATTTCAAAATTCGAAAATCAAACTCAATTTTGAACATGTTATTGAACTCCAAATTAGACGTATGACATATGAAAATCATCAGGAAAACAATCTCTACAACGTGGAATATTGAGTTATCGAAACGAATATTGTATCGAAAATGTTGCGCCGGGACCCGCGCAAGATAAACTGTACACCGGATCGAAAAAGTCGAAACATGGAATATGCTTGGAATATTACAATTAGGTTAGGAAGGAGTTCTCGGAAGAGTTTTGGGTTCCAAAACGTAACAACGGATGACGTCGGTTGGTTCCCGTTTTTATAAAATAGATTTTAAATACCCGGAAAAAGATTTTATAAATTTCATATGATCCTTATAAATCCATAAATCAACATAAAAATAATTAGGAAGATATGACAGTTATCTATATTTTATTTTGGACATATAAAAAGTAAAATACTCAATTAATCATATTTTTAAACATCGAAACGCATTTAACACTTAACAATTAGTTCACCGAATAGATACTGAACACATATATTAAGCAAAAATAATTACACGATATATCCCGGATATTACATCCTTCCCCCCTTAAAAGGATTCTGTCCTCAGAATCTCCTAAGAAAACAAATGAGGGTACTTTTCTCTCATATCACTTTCCAACTCCCAGGTTGACTCTTCAACCTTTGGGTTTCTCCATAACACTCTCACTAGCTTCACCACTTTATTTCTCAATACCTTTTCTCTTTTTTCTAAAATTTCTATCGGACTCTCTACATATGACAAATCTGCCTGAAACTCTATTGGCTCATATTCTATTACATGCATGGAGTCTGGATTATATTTCTTAAGCATTGATACGTGAAAAACATTGTGAATGTGCTCCATGTGCGGACGTAACGCCAATTCGTAAGCTACTTTGCCAACGCGCTTTAGAATCTCAAAAGGTCCGACATATCTTGGGCTCAGCTTTCCTTTCTTTCCAAACCTCGTTAGTCCCTTTCACGGTGATACTTTCAGTAATACCAAGCTTCCTTCTTCGAGTTCCGTGTCTTTCCTTGACCGGTCTGCATATTTCCTTTGACGGTCTTGTGCTGCTATCAATCTTTTCTTGATTACTTCAACAACTTCCTTTGTCTGCTGTACCAATTCAGGTCCAAGTATTTTATGTTCTCCTACCTCGTCCTAATATACTGGAGATCTACATTTGCGTCCATAAAGGGCTTCGTAGGGTGGCATCCAAATACTGGCGTGATAACTGTTGTTATAAGCAAACTCTACGAGAGGTAAATGCTCGTCCCAACTTCCTTTGAAATCAATAGCACAAACACGTAACATGTCCTCGATTGTTTGAATCATTTTTTCACTTTGGCCGTCCATCTGGGGTGATAAGCCGTACTCATATTCAATCTCGTTCCCAAACATTCTTGAAAACTTTTCCAAAATCTTGAATTAAATCTTGGATCTCGATCAGATACGATAGACACAGGAACTCCATGACGAACTACAATTTTCTTTAGGTACATATGGACCAACTTGTCGAGCGAAAATCTTTCATTTATAGGCAGAAAATGAGCTGACTTGGTAAGTCTATCCACTATAACCCAAATGGCATCATGATTAGCCCTTGTATCCAACTATGAAGTCCATGGCAATATGTTCCCACTTCCACTCTGGAATTTCCAATGGCTGTAGCAATCCACTTGGTCTTTGATGTTCGGCTTTAACTCTCTGACATGTATGACATCTGCTAACCCATTCCGCAATTTCCCTCTTCATATCTGGCCACCAATAACTTTCCTTTAAATCTCTGTACATTTTGGCACTCCGTGGATGGATGGAATATCTTGAATTATGTGCTTCCTGTAAAATTTCATTCTTCAGCTCCGTCACCGGTGGAATCTAAATTTTAGAAGAAAACCTAAGAATACCTTGATCGTCCTTCTGCGTGCACAATTCCTCACCTACCAAACGATTTATATCTTGATCCATTACATCTTCCTGACACTTCTTTATTTTCTCTAGCAACTCCGGCTGAAAAGTCATACTGTACACTTTTGCTTCATTAGGCCTGCAAACTTTAATCTCCAATTCAAGTTTCTGAAATTCCTTATATATCTCTTCAGGTACTGATAACACATTTAACTTTTCCTTTCGCTTAACGTGTCTGCTACAACGTTCGCTTTACCGGGATGATAATTAATCGAGCAGTCGTAATCCTTGATCAATTCTAACCATCTCCTTTGCCTCATATTAAGTTCCTTTTGTATGAATATATATTTCAAACTTTTGTGATCTGTGTAAATCTCGCACTTTTCTCCATACAGATAATGTCTCCAAATTTTCAAAGCGAAAACTATGGCTGCTAGCTCCAAATCATGAGTAGGATATTTCTGTTCGTGTGGTTTCAATTGCCTTGACGCATACACAATCACCTTATCGTGCTGCATTAGAACACATCCTAGTCCTTTCTGAGAAGCATCGCTATAAATTACGAAATTCCCTTGATCGTCTGGAAGTGACAAAATGAGTGCGGTGATTAATCGTTGCTTTAGTTTCTGAAAACTTTCTTCGCACTTGTCATTCCATATAAACTTTTTACTCTTCCGTGTAAGCTTTGTCAATGGTGTTGCAATCCTTGAAAAATTTTGAACGAATCGACGATAATATCCGGCTAATCCCAAGAAACTTCTTACCTCGGTGGGTATTCTCGGTCTTTCCCAATTTGTAATTACCTCGATCTTTGTTGGGTCCACTTTGATCCCTTCGTTACTAACTATGTGTCCTAAGAACTGAACCTCCTGTAACCAAAACTCACACTTCGAGAATTTAGCATATAATTTCTTTTTCCTTAAAATCTCCAAAGTTGTTCTTATATGTTCCGCATGATCCTCTTCCGTTGTTGAATAAATTAAAATATCGTCTATAAACACAATAACGAACTTGTCTAGATACTCCTTGAAAATTCTATTCATCAGGTCCATAAACGCTGTCGGGGCATTGGTCAATCCAAAAGACATCACTAAAAATTCGTAATGTCCATACCTTGTTCTGAAAGCTGTCTTCGGTATATCTTCTGGCTTAATCTTCAGTTGATGATATCCCGATCTTAAATAAATCTTGGAGAAGTACTTGGCTCCCTTCAGTTGATCAAACAAATCATCAATTCTGGGTAACGGATACTTGTTCTTGATTGTAAGCTTGTTGAGTTCCCTATAGTCAATGCACAGTCTCATGCTTCCATCTTTCTTCTTAACAAATAATACCGGTGCACCCCACGGGGACACACTGGGTCTGATTACTCCCTTCTCTAACAGCTCTTGCAATTGCTTCGCTAGCTCTTTCATCTCAACATGCGCCATTCTATATGGGGCCTTGGATACCGGTTTCGTTCCAGGTGTTAAGTCGATTGCAAACTCAATTTCTCTATCTGGAGGAAGTCCTGGTAACTCGTCGGGAAACACGTCTGGAAATTCATTCACTACTGGAATATCTTCAAGTTTCACTGGCTCCTGACTCCTATCAATCATATATGCCACAAAATGCTCGCATCCTTGTCGTAATAACTTCTTGGCTTGAATCATCGTTAAGAACTTCTTTACTTGTTTCTGACCCTTGAACGTTACTATTCTTTCGTCTGGCATTTTCACCATTACCTTCTTATTTTGACAATCTATCTGAGCATCGTGCTTAGATAACCAATCCATTCCTAATATAACGTCAAATTCTCCTAACTTAAACGGTATCAAATCTACACAAATTTACTACCAGAAATCTCAATCTCACAACTCCCACAAACTTGATTAACAGATACTCGTTCTTGATTTTCCAGTTCCACAGTCATTATTTCATTTAAATATTCAACTGGGCAATTTAACTTACTAACAAAATCTTGTGAAACAAACGATCGAGTTGCTCCCGAATCTATTAACACTTTGGCACATAAAGAATTCACATTAAGCATACCTGCCACGACATCCGAATCCTGGATAGCATCCTTCACATACATGTCAAAAACTCTAGCCCTCGGAGTCTCATTTACTGCTGGGGTAGATCCCATAATCCTCAATGCATTACTGACTGGGGTTGGTGTCTTGCAATCCCTGGCTATATGTCCGGGCTTTCCACATTTAAAGCACGTAAATCCAATGGCTGGAACCTTCACTGCTGGATTCCGCTTATTTGCTGGCTCTCTTGCTGGCTGATTTCGGCACTCCCTTGAATAGTGCCCTTTCTGATTGCACTTGAAACAAACTACATTCAACTTATTACAAACTCCCCCATGCTTCTTCCCATATACTTGACAATCTGGAAAAGTTAATCTAAACTGATTTGGCTGATTCGCATTAACTAAACGGTTGCCCTGGCTTCCGTCGCTTGCATTTTGTCTCCTGAAATTAAAATTCCTCCCTGGCTGAAACTTGCCCTTCTTAAAATTTGGAAACTTCCCTGGTTGTGACTGACCTTCATTCCCTTCAAATTTCCTTTTCTTGCTTTCTTTCTCCTTCTGTGACATCTCACTCTCTGTCTCTGCGATCATAGCCTTCTGTACAACTTCTGCGTAAGTATCTAATTCAAAAATGGCTACCTTCCCTCTGATCCATGGTTTCAAACCTTGCTGGAATCTTTTAGCCTTCTTTCTATCAATATCCACATACGATGGCACATACCTTGACAATTCCTCAAAATTGCTCTCATAATCTGGCACCGACATGTTTCCTTGCTTTAGTTCTAAAAAATTTAACTCCATCTGATCCTGGACAAACTGAGGGAAATACTTTTCTAAAAACAATTCCTTAAACCTTTCCCAAGTAATAACATCTGTACCTTTCAATGTCTTCACCATCTCCCACCAATAGGTGGCCTCATTCTTCAAATAGTAACTTGCAAACTCAACCTTCTGTTCTTCCTTTACTTTCACTAAGGCAAATGCCTTCTCTATCTCCTTTAACCAAACATTTGCTTCAATCGGCTCTAAGGAACCCTTGAATTCTGGTGGGTTTACTGCCTGAAAAGTTTTGAAAGTTGCCTGGGGATTGGTCTGTCTTTGTTGTTGTTGTGCCAGGTGAACTATTTGTTGGGCCAAGATTTGAAGAATCTGGGCTATTGCTGGGTCTATGGGTCCTGGGTTTGCATTCTGGTTTGTATTGTCTTGGTTGTTACTGTTGTTGTTGTTGGTTTCTTCATTCTGGGTGTTGGTGCGGGTATTTCTTCTGGGAGGCATTTTCTGTAAAGAATCAAACAACTTATTTAGCTTTTAAATCAAATTCTTTGTAGAAAAGAAAAGTTTTGTAATACAGAAATATCTCCTTTTTGAAAACAGTTATAACTAAGTAAATTGCATGCTTCTTTATAGAATATAAACAGTTATGGAAAACAGGGTACATGGTATCACAGGGGGTATAACTGGTGCAATAAATAAGGTAAAGTAAAACAGGTGCAGTAAAATGAATGACAATACTGGAAAGGAAAGGTGCTGATATATATAGATCAAAAGTTTTGGGTAGTGAAAGCGTAAAGACGCTTCGAAAGTAAAAGCAAAAAGGGTACAACAACCTACTCACTAGTCAGCATAGCTAGTCTATAAATACAACTCAAAAGTCTACTAATACACACTACACACTACTGTACATACTACACAACCATAACAACACTGCTCAATATCTCCATTTCTGGATCTCTGACTCAACTCCAAGGAAACTTTGGTCCTGCCAGCCTCTCAAAGTCCTCCATCACCTCAGTAGCCCAGCCCATCAGTGCATCAGGGCCTCTGTCAGGTAGTGTAGCTCCATGTAGCCTAGCCTCAAGTACCCTCCGTGTCACATGAATCTCCTCTCGAAGCTCCATCACACCACGATCAACGTCAGTAGTCCTAATAATATGATGTAGCTCTCTGATCTGGGCCAACAAGGAATCACGCTCCAATAGAAGAGCCTCATACCGGTAGTAAGGAACTGGGAGCAATGTAGACTGGAATGGGGCACTCGCAACTGAATGCCCAGTGGAATCTGAATCAGCTGGTGGGGGTCCTCTGATAGGTTGCCTCATGCCTGGGGGTGGAATATCCTGCAATGGTACGGGCTGAAACACAGGTGGAGGTAGTATAGCCAACACTGGTGGAACAACAGGACGTGGATCCGAAGACGGTCCTCCAACTGAAGGCTCTGAGTGATCAGCGGATACGGGGATAAAAGAGTCGGTCATCGCTGCTATCTGAAATCATATCGCAATATAAGAATCTCGAACTACGACGCTAATCATACTAATACCTGTTATACCGAAGTACTCAACCCCTCGACGTTCTATCTTTCTATTCCTTACTTCTAATCCTAACTCTCTACCCATTCCCGCCAACCTAGGCTTGTGTTAGTGACTTATAACCTGTAGCTCTGATACCAAACCTGGGGCGCCCTCTAAACCCGGGTCAGAAGTTTGGGGTCCACACACACACACCTTATTAATAACCTGCTTCTGCCAATGATAAAAATAATAATAATATGCAGTGACCCTATATACCAACTACCACAGACCGCAACAGGTTAAAGTATGAACACAAGCCAAACACACCTACTTATATTACAAACGTTCAAATCCCAACTAATCCAAACTCAGAACTGAGTATTAAACATTATTACAAACTTTTACAAACTTAAATTATTCCAAACGAAGCCTACTAGCTTAGCTCGATCAACCTGAACCCCTAGCTCTCGCGCTGGACTGGGGATCCTCGGTACCAACCGGTTCCTTTTTAACTGGAAAGAACATAAACAACATCGCACAAATGAGCTAACTAGCTCAGCAAGTCACAATGACGAAACTGAGAATAATGATCATCAGGTAAATATGGTTATGATATCAAGTGAACAATAGATTATGATTTAGAATTGGATATTATATTTTTATTTTAAAATCCAAGGTTAGGCTGCTGATCAGTCACGCAGTAACCCCGAGCAAAGCACACAACACTGCTCTAACAACTGGATCCAAGGCACACATTGGCCTAACTTGACCATTATATGGTCTGACCACGAATCTGGTCTATAATTTTATAAAAACAATCCAATTCTACCATAATAATGAAATAAGCAGTAATAAACCATGAACAGGATCATTATCAACAATGGACGTTCAATAATGAAAATGTTTCCAATCTGTATAAGGATCAATATGGCATTTCCAAAGCTTGGATGTTAGGTAGTAAAAGAATTGGATAACAAAGGAATCAACATTTCAGGGTTCCAAGGATTTGGTCTTTCAAAGCATAAGATACAATGGTTTGAATGTGTAAGCAATTTGGTTCAGTGTTTAATATTTAGTTTGTATGTATTTGTGGAGTAGTATCGTAAATTTGAGGTTCGTATTTGGGTATACAACAATCAATGGTCTAGAAAGAATCAGGTTTACGGCTCAAGATCAATAACTGGAATCAAGGTTTAGTGTTCAGTGCTTCAAAGCACTCGCAATGTAAAACCACAATATCGATCAATACAATATCTCGAGAAAGTTCAGAACACTTGCCTGGTACTAGCTTACTACACTGCACTCGTTTCCAATCACAACTGTTGTGACGCCCTCCAAACCCGGGTCAGAAGTTTGGGGTCCACAACACATACACAATATATCAACCTGTATAAGAAATATTATTTATAATGACCCTGCTTCACAAAACCACGGATCGCAACAGGTTAAAGTATGAAAACAAGCCACAATCTTAATTTATTACATCGTACCAAATCCCAACTAATTTAAATTACAATTGATAATAAAATCATTCTTACAATCTGACTATCTCTTTACCGCATGAAACTTCTGCTAGCTCGATCCAACTCGACTGGAACCTTAGCCCGCACTTTGGACTGAGGAACTTCACTATCATCCACATTCTTTTCAACTGTAAAATATGTAAAAGAATCGCAAGGGTGAGCTAACTAGCTCAGCAAGTCACGATAACGATAACCGAAGTTAAACAATGATCAATTGAGATGATTCAAGGGAATCAAGTTTCTTTTTAACTAATCATTAGAATTGGATATTCATTTTAAGTTTTAAAACCAAGGTTAGGCTGCTGATCAGTCACGCACTAACCCCGAGCAAAGCACACAGCACTGCTCTAATTACTGGATCCGAGGCACATATTGGCCTAATTCGACCATGAATCTGGTCTGACCACGAATCTGGTCCACATAAAGAAAATTATCCAATTCTAAAACAATTTAATGTAATAACAATGTAATTCAATGAGCAAGATCATAATCAACAGCGATAAAGCATCGGTATTAAAACATAATGCAATTCAAGATGCATCACATGGGTATATCATGGTATGTATAAGAAACGGTTTTCAGTTTGTAAAGTGATCAGGTATCAAACAAATAATGATTGTTCGAGGTATAGTTCTTTGATGTTGTAAGGAATGGTTGAGATATAAAACTTTTGTGTTTTCAAGCAATTTATTTCCAGTTTTGAAGTTTGGTAGTTATACATTTGAGAAGTAGTATCGTATTTGTGTGGTTTGGTGTCTGAGGATCAATAAAGTACGGGTTGCAAAGAATAAGGCTTACGGCTCAAGATCAAGAAAGAATCAAGGTTTAAGGGTAAATTGTTTGAAGCATATGCACTATAAAACAGGAATTATGTTTAATGATAACAAACAGTTAAAAAACATTGGTAATATATCTTGAAGAAAAGTTCAGAAATACTTGCCTTACAAGGCTTTATAACTATTATTGATCAATTCTGGACCAACTCTGCCGCTTAGGCTTTTACGTCCAACCACTATGTCACTATGGATTCGACCTCGACACGCAGGTCTTCCTGTTGAAACTCTACTGAGCTCGTCAACTGACCACTATGTCATCTTTAGTCCATCGTCCACTTTCAGGTTCCCGACTATAACCTACAGGGTCGAAATACCCTACATTAGACGTCTAGGTATGCTTGACATATCCTTGATACTAATTCTTACCCAACGATATTCAAACCCGACTTGTAATTATGAATATTATAATAACACACGCAATAAATAGCGTTCACAATTTCGAAGATCGGTTCGGTGTTCGTTTTCGGAATATATATATATACTCTTTATTTTACGAAATCAGGGTTATCAATTTGGCAAAATATTTCATTATATCGTACAACCAAGTTTTGTATATAAAACGTACACATATACATATAGTCATTCGATGTCCCGATAATCATTGGATACGTTCCCGTATTTACATAATTCAGTTTCCCGGAAATCGGGCAGCGTCTCCTTTGTTTATCGGACTACCCGTCGAAACATCAGTCGACGTCGATTCCATAACAACAATCCAATTTACAACAACCACAATCCTAAATATCACTTCAACCCAACAATCAATCCAATCACAATTCGTCGACTAAATTACGTACTCGACTTTACTGTAACAATCAAATTCTCATTTCAAAAATAATTCCACGAATTAATTCATTTATTTTAAAATATTAGGACTCAGATATAATCATCACAGTCCACCGTCAGCTCACGAATGTTCATTGCTGACGGCGGCGAAATTCGCGGGTACCCGATTAATTTCGGGTTTCCTACGCGGATTCCACCGATAAATTATTATAATTCTCGCACGAAATTTATTTTTATTTCACGAAAATCACTCAAATAATCCCTGCAAAAATATCCAAAATTTCCAAATTATTACACGCACAATTTAACAGGAAAAGTAACTTTGCAACCGGGAACATAGCGAACCGGAAAAAGGCATAGAAATGGCCGGAGATAACCCAGGCCAAAAATCACACCACAGAAAATACCCACATACACACAGCATATGTATATATATTCGGGTGTATATAAATATATACCAAGAAGCAGAAACCGAGCCAAGGCATTCAACGGGAAAAAGTCGGAGAAACAAGACTCAGGCGACGGCAGAATTCGCCGGGAAGAAGACAGACATGGAGAAAACGAAGGGGGAGGGAGAGTAGGGCAAGAGAGATTACAAAGGTTTAAGAGAGAGCAGTTGAGAGATGGACACCCGAGAGAGATACAGGGGTGGTCGTGTTTGGGCGTTTTGTTTTATTAATTTTTTTTTCAACTGTACAATGCAGTACACATGACAGTACAAGTAGTACAATTCTGTAATTCAAATACGTATATTATTGGATAATTACGAAGATTCTAAGACCCGGTTTATCCCGAAATTCGAAATTAACGAAACGAGGTGCGAATAAAACAGCCCCCGAAAATTACGAAAATATTTTTAAAATATCAAAAATATCCCGGAGTTTATAAAAACATAAATTCCGTAATTTTAAAATAATTTCTGAAACGCAATTTATACCCGTATTTCTCATTTAACGAACCGAGGTGTACTTAAAACAGATTCAGAAAATCAGGAAAATAAACTTAAAATATTACAAATATCCCGAAGTTAATAAAAACATAGATTTTGAAATTTTAAAATGATTTTTAAAATGCACTTTATATCCGCTTTTATCAATGAAGCGAAATAACGAGCGCGTGAAATTAGTCCCGAAAATTTCCAAAATAATTTTAAAATTCTCAGAATATTCCAAACTTAAATAAATATGAGTTTCATAATTTTTGAAGAATTCTAGAATTAAATATGGATTTTACCAATAAAAGCATTCAGAAAATTATTTAAAGATAAATAATTAATAAAATATTGATTTCTCAATTTTATAAAATCCTAAAAGCAATTATTGTAATTATAAAATCATAAAAAGAATTTTAGAAACATTCCCCATATTTATGCAAATAAATTTGCACTAAATCCATTTTTAAAAGTGAAAACAATTCAATATGACTCCATAATTAATCGCGCGAATAATACGATACACTATAAATCGCATATGGATAATAATCAAACAATACATAGCGGTCAAAACCAACACAAATATTTTATTTAATAATTTCCGTAATAATCACATATTTAAATAATTCAAAAATACACGAGTCGTTATATCCTTCCCCCTTAAAAGGATTATGTCCTCAGAATCTAGTCTAACCAATTGAGTGAGGATATTTGTCAAGCATATCTGTCTCTATTTCCCAAGTAAACTCTTCTACTCGAAGATCTCAAACGTACTTGCTATAGATATACACTCATTTCCAATGACTTGCCTTTAATGATCAAGAATTTGGATTGATCATTATATGCAAAACAACTTGGACAAGAGTCCCATTGGCTCCTGATCAATCACGTAATTCAAACCCACTACTTATCACTTTAATATTGACAAGTAAAATACACTAGGTGTACACACGGATGTGACGGTCATATCATTTATGAATAACTTTATCTATATTTATCAATACCTCGAATGGTTTACTAATTTTAGGACTTAGCTTGTCCCTTCCACTCAAACTTATCCAATCTTTTTTTCAAGACGACATTTTACTAACACTACTGGTCCTATTTCTATACTCATACTTCCTCTTGATACAATTTCGTCTTCTTTCTTTGTCTACTCCAAGCTGCTTCAATCAATATCCCTACGCTCTTGGTGTGCTGAATTAATTTAGAATTTAACAACTTTCTTCCTCCTACTTTATCTCAATAAGAATGGGGACCTGCACTTGCGTTCACATGAAGCTTAATAGAATAGCATTCTAAAGCTGACATCGCTGATAAATGATCATTCCAATGTTTCCTTAAAACTTCACCTCTTAACATATCTTACATTTCCTAAATCATTTCCGTACTTTGACTCTCCGCATAAGGATGTTAGACGGTGCTCGTTTTCCACTCTTTCCCATTCGTCTATTAATTTCTCTGTGGTCTTAATTACATCTAATCCTTTTTGTCGGCATAAGGCATCTGTTACCATACGGCTTTGCTTAGGTAGTTGTTAATGGATTAATTCAGAATCTTTGGTTACCCTTAGTCAAAATTTCATTCTTGAAAACTTAACGCATAGTTGCTTTCCTTCTGATCCTTGGAGAACAATTCTTGGGCATTCCACGCAGACTTTCTTATTCTTTGAGTAGCTGAGGATGTTATCAATAAATACAGTTTGCTTATCCAAGTACTCCTTATACACCACGTTCCTTGATTCCTTATAGCCACCTGATACACTCGTTATTTCACATAATTTCACCAGAGCTTATAATGCTCTTAACTCACTTTAATCGTAATCTCTGATATTTTCTCAGATTAGATCTTAAGTTAATTCTCAATACATAACACACTTCTTAAATTAGGTCTTATAAGTAATCAATTCTGTATAGGGTCTTACTTCTTCTTATTCATTATTTTGTTAAATTCCCGATAGTCTGTACATACTCTTATAATTTCATTCCCTTTTCTCCATGAACATCACTTGTACCTTTCACGATTCACTTCTTGTTAAACCATTCTCTGGGTCTGCCTTATCCATTAGGCCTCCAATAGTTCACCTTAATTCCTTGACGTGTCCAACACTTTCTAATCCATTTTGAAATATTTTTTTTTATACCTGGTTATCGCTGTTTTTCTTTTATTTCCATATATTTTGGCATCTCTTTAATAGAGTATATACTTTATAATATGAATTTCCTGTGGCATTTCGAATCTTAATTCTTCTACTTGTAACTTCCAAGTGCCGGAGGGGAACCTGGGGATATCGTGATCATTCTTTTGGGCGTATAAATTTCCTCTCACTATTGCTAACATCGTGATCCATTATCTTCTTTTGACTTCTCCTTATCTTTCTCTTAACAACTTCGACTGAAAGGTCATACTATTCATCCTTGCTCCTGTTTGGATTATAAACTCTGACTCCCAATTTCAACTTCTAAAATTCCATAGAAAATTCTTCCGGTATAGTTTCTATGTCCGTTATTGCTTTCCTCCATCTTTGCATTTCCTCGTGAATACATACTTCAACCTCTTATGACCCGTATAGATCTTACACCTTTTCCCATACATATCATGTTTCCCAATCTTTCAAAACGAATATTATTACTGTTAATCCCAAATTATGGGTAGGATACTTCTGCTCATAAGGTTTCAGTTGTCTGGATTCATATACAAGAACTTTATTGAGCTGCATCATCACACATCCTACTCTCTTATGAGAAGCATCACTATGACTACCAAATCTCCTTGATACTTTCAAAATAATAAAACAGGTGCTGTAACCATTCTTTCACTTAACTCTGTAAAACTTTCTTTACCCTTCTTTACTTCATATAAACTTCTTACTTTTGTTGGTGTTTCTGGTCTCTTTTCATTCATAGTAACTTTAACTTCTGCTGAATCTCTTTTAATCTTTTCTACATTGATTATTTATGCTAAGAACTATATTTCATACAACTTCTTCCTTCTCCAACTTCCCAGTCATCATTAAATGCTTTGCATGGTCCTCAGTTGACTTTAGGTAACACAATTACAACTTATCTAGACATTCCTTAAAGATTATGTCCATAGGTTCAATATCACTGGTATATTGGTTATTTCAAATGACAATACGAGAACAATACTTGGTTCTGAAAATTATCTTTGATATCCATAGGTTTAATCTTCAATTGGTGAAATACCAAGTCTTGAATCAGTCTTATAAAAGTACTTTGCTTCCTTCGTCTGATCAAACAAACCATTGGGTCAAGGTAACAAATACTTTCTCTAAATAGTATACTTGTTGGGCTTTCGCTAGTCGACGCATAATCACATACTTTCATCTTTCTTATTAACAATTAGTACTGGTGCACCTTATAGGGTATGCTGGGTCTAATCGTTTCTTCTTCAAACATCTCTTGCATTTACTTTGCTAATTTCTTCACTTTAACCGGCGCCATTCTGTGCGGGGTCTTGAACACTGGCTTTATTTCAGGTGCTAAATCAGTCACGAACTCAATTTCTATATCCGAAGGAAATGTTGATAACTCATCCAAAAACATATCTTGAAACTCCTTAATTACTATAAAAATATTCATACTTTGTTTGCTTCTGACTTTTATGTATTCCATAATCACCATAATGCTCATATCTTGATCACCATAATTATCATTAACAAATTCGTTACCTTCTTTTATCTTCTAATCCTCCCCACCTTCTGATTTGGCATCCTCAGAATTATCTTTTCGTCACGACGGTCTGTCTGAACATCATGCTTTAGTAGTCAATCCATTCCTTAGAATAATATCAAAACCTCTTATCTTCCATGATATCAATTCTTCACAACTTATTGCCAGGAATCTCAATTTCACCATTAGTACTCCCTTATTCAACACTTTCACATTCTTAACTTGTTAATCCTTTGATCCTAATCTTATCAACAAAACCTTGAGAGATTAACAATTAAGTTTCTCTCACATCTTTTAATATTTTAATGCATAAGGTATTCACCCTAATCATCCCTGTCATCACGTACGTATTCTGAATAACATATTTCACAAGAAAATCGCAATTTCTCGTTCTCGGAGATGTATTCCTCATTGGAGTAGATTTCCTTGGCTCTTAAGGGATTCTTCACTGGGGCTAGTGATTTGTAATCCTCGTCATGTGCCCGTGTTTCCTTTCCATGCATAAGAGGTAGATGGAACTTCGTCCGCTTGATTAAGGATACGTTGATTTCTGCTTGAAAACCTTTTGCAAAGAACGACAGTACAACGAAGCAACTAGAAGGATTCACAATTCAACAAAATTGAAAGTTGAAAAGAAAGAAGAAACAAGGATTTGAATATGAATGAGACAACCATATTGGTACTTAAGATGGCCAGTCTTTTATACCATATGGCATACAACACATGATTAGGTGGCGTCCCACCCGACTCTTCGTCATTCTGATAAAGTGTCTCACCATAACACTGTTTGTCCCAATCAGAAAGCAAAACTTGAGGGAAGCAAATAAATTTGAAAGGAATGGAATATCTTCCTTTTCGATATCATAGAAAAGAGTTTATCTAAGAAAAGAAGTTCATATATTTTTAAGAATTGAGAAGGAATATACGCTGTAATATTAAGGACAAGAACGATACCGTTGGTTACCACCCATATTTCACTTGTATTCATCTTTCGAGCTTGTTCGATCATATCTCCATTGTGTCATATAATAACTTTAGAAAGTACGTTGAAATGCCTTCACATATTAAGCATTATGGTAGATTCCTACTTGTCACGTCTTGCGTCTTTAATGTCGTACCCACACGGATAATACTTTAACAATTCGATCATAATGGCGTTCCTTACCAGGTAACTTCAAGATTTCTCTTTTAATTTAGAATAACTACGTACCATTCAAGATAACGATCCTTTTGTTAATAATATTCTGTTTTGAAAGAGGTTTGGAAATCTTTCCAATCTTCTTCAATCACGCTCCGGCTTTTGTTAAATCAATAAATTCTTCGAACTCTGATAGTCCTAGTAATTGAATGTATAGTTACTCCGTACGCTGATTCTGTTGTAAATTTTATCAAACAATACTTGCACTTCACTGTTAGGAATAGTCAACTTCTTCATAATCATAGGTTACTTCGTTCTCGAAATTAGCAATACTAAGTCTGAAACAGCATTCTTCCAGGTAATCTGGGCTTTCTAACAAACAAGAAACTCAAGTAGTAACTTGACAACCAATGTTTAAAAATCATTTTATTCGAAAAGGCTTTTAGAAATTTATAAAGGGAAATCTTTTTCGGAAACTTGTTTAAAAGTTTGGAAAATCACAAACCTGGTTGCCCTTACTATATGAGTTGGTTGTTGTCCTTCCGACCTATAACAAGGTATCATATTAAAGAAACATTTACATAAAAGTTCGTTCACTCCAATCTACCTTTTCTCCTTTATCGGGTCCATTTGCCTTCCTTACTCAACGAAAACTTCAATTGCCGTTGCATGTTATCTTATTCGTAGCTTCATGTCAAAGCTTCCATACTGGTAATACTCCCGACATTATCGTTGCAGTAGTTAAGTAAAACAAGTTATCCAATAGTCAATAAGTCTATTTCATAGAATAAAGTTTGCTCGTATCACATCACATTACTACTTTACATATCACATTCATCATATCATCATCATTCAATCTCACGAAAATCCCAGGTTTATACTTTTCTCTCTTACTCTTTCAAAATTCATCTAGTTTATCCCATACTTATTCACGGGTAACAGCTATCCTCTGAAACACTTAAATCTCCTCTCTAAACTTCGTCTCATCTCTATTTATAACTCAAGCGCTCACCATTTACTGTAGCTCTCGAATCCATCCTCGTAGGTACAATCGATTCATAGGACAAGTTCTAAACTGGGGGTATAGAACAGGATGTAGGGTAAAGTAAAGAGATGCACTCACAGCCGAACGTCCAGTGAAACAAGAATAAACAGATGGTGGTTCTGGAATAGGTAATCTCATATCAAGAGGCGGAAATTTTTTAGCGTAGAATAGCTTGAAGAAGTGCAGCCGTTATAATAGACGGTAGTGTCGTTAATACTGGTGGGGGAACAAGGTGCAATTCCAATCGGAGAGAAGATGACGATCCTCGAACGGAAAGCTCCAAATGATCAAATAACACCGGAAAATCAAAATCTGCCATTGTCGTTGTCTGGAATTCACGATGCAAGCTGAGAATCCCGAATCGCAATAAACCCGTGCTGAAGATATACTATATAGTCACACTCATCCTCACAACATCTTATCTTTCTATTTCCTATTCCTAATCCTAACCCTCTACCTGATTCCGACAATCTAGGCTTGTTTCAATGACTTATAACCTGTAGCTCTGATACCAACCTGTGACGCCCTCCAAACCTGGGTCAGAAGTTTGGGGTCCACAACACATACACAATATATCAACCTGTATAAGAAATATTATTTATAATGACCCTACTTCACAAAACCACGGATCGCAACAGGTTAAAGTATGAAAACAAGCCACAACCTTAATTTATTACATCGTACCAAATCCCA
Organism: Apium graveolens; assembly: GCF_009905375.1. Classification (NCBI taxonomy): domain Eukaryota; kingdom Viridiplantae; phylum Streptophyta; class Magnoliopsida; order Apiales; family Apiaceae; genus Apium; species Apium graveolens. The sequence goes on along the minus strand of NC_133647.1, from coordinate 152,414,124 downwards.
ACTAATTTAAATTACAATTGATAATAAATTCATTCTTACAATCTGACTATCTCTTTACCGCATGAAACTTCTGCTAGCTCGATCCAACTCGACTGGAACCTTAGCCCGCACTTTGGACTGAGGAACTTCACTATCATCCACATTCTTTTCAACTGTAAAATATGTAAAAGAATCGCAAGGGTGAGCTAACTAGCTCAGCAAGTCACGATAACGATAACCGAAGTTAAACAATGATCAATTGAGATGATTCAAGGGAATCAAGTTTCTTTTTAACTAATCATTAGAATTGGATATTCATTTTAAGTTTTAAAACCAAGGTTAGGCTGCTGATCAGTCACGCACTAACCCCGAGCAAAGCATACAGCACTGCTCTAATTACTGGATCCAAGGCACATATTGGCCTAATTCGACCACGAATCTGGTCTGACCACGAATCTGGTCTGACCACGAATCTAGTCCACATAAAGAAAATTATCCAATTCTAAAACAATTCAATGTAATAACAATATAATTCAATGAGCAAGATCATAATCAACAGCGATAAAGCATCGGTATTAAAACATAATGCAATTCAAGATGCATCACAGGGGTATATCAAGGTACGTATAAGAAACGGTTTTCAGTTTGTAAAGTGATCAGGTATCAAACAAATAATGATTGTTCGAGGTATAGTTCTTTGATGTTGTAATGAATGGTTGAGATATAAAACTTTTGTGTTTTCAAGCAATTTCGTTCCAGTGTTTGAAGTTTGGTAGTTATATATTTGAGAAGTAGTATCGTATTTGTGTGGTTTGGTGTCTGAGGATCAATAAAGTACGGTTTGCAAAGAATAAGGCTTACGGCTCAAGATCAAGAAAGAATCAAGGTTTAAGGGTAAATTGTTTGAAGCATATGCACTATAAAACATGAATTATGTTTAATGATAACAAACAGTTCGAAAACATTGGTAATATATCTTGAAGAAAAGTTCAGAAATACTTGCCTTACAAGGCTTTATAACTATTACTGATCAATTCTGGACCAACTCTGCCGCTTAGGCTTTTACGTCCAACCACTATGTCACTCTGGATTCGATCTCGACACTCAGGTCTTCCTGTTGAAACTCTACTGAGCTTGTTAACTGACCACTATGTCATCTTTAGTCCATCGTCCACTTTCAGGTTCCCGACTATAACCTACAGGGTCGAAATACCCTACATTAGACGTCTAGGTATGCTTGACATATCCTTGATACTAATTCTTACCCAACGATATTCAAACCCGACTTGTAATTATGAATATTATAATAACACACGTAACAAATCGGGCAGCGTCTCCTTTGTTTATCGGACTACCCGTCGAAACATCAGTCGACGTCGATTCCATAACAACAATCCAATTTACAACAACCACAATCCTAAATATCACTTCAACCCAACAATCAATCCAATCACAATTCGTCGACTAAATTACGTACTCGACTTTACTGTAACAATCAAATTCTCATTTCAAAAATAATTCCACGAATTAGTTTATTTATTTTAAAATATTAGGACTCAGATATAATCATCACAGTCCACGGTCATCTCACGAATGTTCATTGCTGACGGCGGCAAAATTCACGGGTACCCGATTAATTTCGGGTTTCCTACGCGGATTCCACCGATAAATTATTATAATTCTCGCATGAAATTTATTTTTATTTCACAAAAATCACTCAAATAATCCCTGCAAAAATATCCAAAATTTCCAAATTTTTACACGCACAATTTAACAGGACAAGTAACTTTGCAACCGGGAACATTGCGAACTGGAAAAAGGCATAGAAATGGCCGGAGATAACCGAGGCCAAAAATCACACCACAGAAAATACCCACATACACACAGCATATGTATATATATTCGGGTGTATATAAATATATACCAAGAAGCAGAAACCGAGCCAAGGCATTCAACGGGAAGAAGTCGGAGAAACAAGACTCAGGAGATGGCAGAATTCGCTGGGAAGAAGACAGGCAGGGAGAAAACGAAGGGGGAGGGAGAGTAGGGCAAGAGAGATTACAAAGGTTTAAGAGAGAGCAGTTGAGAGATGGACACCCGAGAGAGATACAGGGGTGGTCGTGTTTGTGCATTTTATTTTATTAATTTTTTTTTCAACTGTACAATGCAGTACACATGACAGTACAAGTAGTACAATTCTGTAATTCAAATACGTATATTATTGGATAATTACGAAGATTCTAAGACCCGGTTTATCCCGAAATTCGAAATTAACGAAACGAGGTGCGAATAAAATAGCCCCCGAAAATTACGAAAATATTTTTAGAATATCATAAGTATCCCGGAGTTTATAAAAACATAAATTTCGTAATTTTAAAATAATTTCTGAAACACACTTTATACCCTTATTTCTCATTTAACGAACCGAGGTGTACTTAAAACAGATTCAGAAAATCAGGAAAATAATCTTAAAATATTACAAATATCCCGAAGTTAATAAAAACATAGATTTTGAAATTTTAAAATGATATTTAAAATGCACTTTATATCCGCTTTTATCAATGAAGCGAAACAACGAGCGCGTGAAATTAATCCCGAAAATTTCCAAAATAATTTTAAAATTCTCAGAATATTCCAAACTTAAATAAATATAAGTTTCATAATTTTTGAAGAATTCTAGAATTAAATATGGATTTTACCAATAAAAGCATTCAGAAAATCATTTAAAGATAAATAATTAATAAAATATTGATTTCTCAATTTTATAAAATCCTAAAAATAATTATTGTAATTATAAAATCATAAAAATAATTTTAGAAACATTCCCCATATTTATGCAAATAAATTTGCACTAAATCCATTTTTAAAAGTGAAAATAATTCAATACGACTCCATAATTAATCGTGCGGACAATCCGATACACTATAAATCGCATATGGATAATAATCAAACAATACATAGCGGTCAAAACCAACACACATATTTTATTTAATAATTTCCGTAATAATCACATATTTAAATAATTAAAAAACACACGAGTCGTTATATCCTTCCCCCCTTAAAAGGATTATGTCCTCAGAATCTAGTCTAACCAATTGAGTGAGGATATTTGTCAAGCATATCTGACTCTATTTCCCAAGTAAACTCTTCCACTCGAAGATCTCAAATGTACTTACTATAGATATACACTCATTTCCAATGACTTGCCTTTAATGATCAAGAATTTGGATTGATCACTATATGCAAAACAACTTGGACAAGAGTCCCATTGGCTCCTGATCAATCACGTAATTCAAACCCACTACTTATCACTTTAATATTGACAAGTAAAATACACTAGGTGTACAAACGGATGTGACGGTCATATCATATATGAATAACTTTATCTATATTTATCAATACCTCGAATGGTTTACTAATTTTAGGTACCAAACTGCAATTTTACAACCCCCGTCGCCGGAAAATACAGGGGTGGCCGGAGAACACGATTCCGGCACCCTCACCTCACCACAAGCTCCAGATCACATCTATAGACAACCAGGAACTTATTCATGCAATCAAATCATTCAAATAACCCCAGACTTGGCCGGAAATTGGCCAAGAATATCGCCAGTTTCCTTGGCCAATTTCCGGCGAAACATCGAAAACTTAAAAAGACAACTCCCTACGATTCAAGCATCCTTTGTTAACGAGCTATATACCGATCGATTGCAAATTTTATAAGGAACATAATCCACTATCAATCAACATCTAATAATCCCCAAATCAAAAAGCCCCAAATTTCAATTAAAAACATTCATACGGGTTATAAATCTTAATTTCAAAATTCGAAAATCAAACTCAATTTTGAACATGTTATTGAACTCCAAATTAGACGTATGACATATGAAACTCATCAGGAAAACAAGCTCTACAACATGCAAGCATCAAATCATACAAATAATCATCCGAACAAAAATTCATATTTTTAATAAAATTAATTCGAAAATAAATAATTTTTCAGAAAATAAACCTTGATTTCTGCAGTGATTTGGAACACAGAATCTGATAGAACACCTCAAGACCTTTGGATTGAGTACTCGAGCTTTGAAAATAGAGATCAATAACACCTTCGTTTTGTTGTTTGATTCTTGGAAGATTATATGAATATAGGGTTTTTCTCTGCAAAATTATATAATTAACTGTCTGCAAATGATTTTGATACGAAATAAAATACGGGGAAAGGCTATTTATAATTAAGAAAAATTAGTATCCCGTTGGATCTATCCGGATATAAAGCGGTACGTTTATTTGTAAAAACTGATCCAAACGGTATCGGTTTTCGGGACAGTTATCCAGATCAGTACAATTTGTACTGCGGTCTTGGTCTTAGCGCCTGGTTACACGTACTACAAGGTGATAATTGGGATAGTTTAATAAAAATCTCTCGTTTATAAAAAATATGAGTTTTATTGAGTTATCGAAACGAATATTATATCGAAAATATTGCGCCGGGACCCGCGCAGGACAAACCGTACACCGGATCGAAAAAGTCGAAACATGAAATATGCTCGGAATATTACAATTAGGTTAGGAAGGAGTTCTCGGAAGAGTTTCAGGTTACAAAAACATAACAACGGATGACGTCGGTTGGTTCCCATTTTTATAAAATAGATTTTAAATACCCTGAAAAAGATTTTATAAATTTCATATGATCCTTATAAATCCATAAATCAATATAAAAAATAATTAGAAAGATATGACAATTATCTATATTTTATTTTGGACATATAAAAATTAAAATACTCAATTAATCATATTTTTAAACATCCAAACGCATTTAACACTTAACAATTAGTTCACAGAATAGATACTGAACACATATATTAAGCAAAAATAATTACACGATATATCCCGGATATTACACTTTGAGATAGGAAAGTTCGATGTGAATCTAGGAATGGATTGGTTGTCCCAACATAAGGCAAATATGGACTGTAAGGAAAAGAAGATTGTGATGTTTACAGAGGATAACATCGGGATAACTTATCAAGGACAAAGGCAGAAAAAAGAATCTCTCTTGATATTGAAGGTAAGGAAATTGTTTAAACAAGGATGTGAGGCTTACTTAGCCCACATAGTAGACACTGAGAAAGAGGCACCTAATTTGGACGAGATTCCAATAGCCAGGGAATTTCTGAATGTCTTTTCGGATGAGTTACCAGGATTGCCACCAGTTCATAAGATTGAGTTTTCTATTGACTCAGCCAAACCAGTGTCAAAGGCTCTATATTGTATGGCCAATGGGAATGAAAGAATTAGTTAGGAAACTACAAGAATTAATGGATATGGGAGTGCTCAGACCAGATGTATCCCCGTGGGATGCACCAATATTATTTGTAATGAGAAGGACGGGTGTATGAGATTATGTATCGATATCGGGAATTAAATAAGTTGACCATCAAGAATAAGTATCCCCTAACTAGGATTGGTGATTTATTTGACCATCTTAAGGAAGCGTACTTCTTCTCGAAAATTGACTTAAGACCGGGCTATCATCAGTTGAAAATTAAGCCTGTAGACGTACTAAATACTGCATTCAAAAACAGATATGGACACTATGAGTTTCTAGTGATGCTATTGGATTAACAAACGCACCAATCGCCTTATATGGTTAATGAGTACAGTGTATAAGGAGTACTCAGATAAGTTGTAATTATATTTATTGATAACATCCTCATCCAATTCAAGGACTAAGGGAGACCAGGCCAAACACCTGGAGATTTCCCTACGAAGGCTGGGAAAGCAGGAACTGTATTCTAAGTTTTCAAGTATGAATTTTGGTTAGAAATGATTAAGGACTACGATTGTTCTGTTAACTACCACTTAGGAAAAGCCAATATAGTGGAAAATGCCTTGAGCAGAAAGGAAAGATTGAATGCGATTAGGATTGCTGAAGCATCAGCAAGGGAATTGAAGAAGTTAGAAACTGAAGCTAGATTTCCAGGGGTAATAAGAAGTAATTATATGAGATCACATTTCAGACAGAATTGATGGAAGGAATCAAGAAGTGCCAAGAAGAGGTCATAAATCAAGGGTTGAGTAGTTTGACTGGAGAAGAAATTTGTATCCAAAAGAATAGTAAAAATGTGTTTAGATTTTCTTTAAAAGAGATATGGATTCCCAATGTGACTGAGCTGAAGAATGAAATTTTACGAGAAGCCCATAATTTCAAGTTTTCTATCCACCCGGGAAGCACTAAGATGTATCAGAATTTGAAGCAGGACTTTTGGTGACCAGGAATTAAAAAGGAAATAGCGGATTGGGTTATTAAATGTCACACTTGCCAAATAGTAAAGGCAGAACATCAAAGGCCAAGTGGATTCTTGCAACCCTTATAGATACCACAGTGGAAATGGGAAAAGATTGCAATGGATTTTTTATTAGGACTACTAAGGACGAAATCGAACCATGATGCTATTTAGGTAATTATTGACAGGTTGACGAATTCTGCATATTTCTTCCCAATTAATGAAAGATACTCTTTGGATAAACTAATCAAGTTGTATTTGGATGAAATTTAACCAAACATCGAGACCCTGTTTTGATTGTGTCGGATCGAGACCCAAGGTTTAACTTGAAATTTTGGATAAAATCCCAGGATTGTTGGAGCACTAAGTTAAAAATGAGTACCATCTATCATCCATAGAAAGGTGGTCAAAGTGAAAAGAAGATTCAGACAATAGAAGATGTTGAGAGTATATGTCTTGGATTTTAAAGGAAACTGGAATGATCACCTGCCGTTAATAGAGTTCTCCTATAATATTAATCATGTCAGTATAGGAATGCCACCCTACGAAGCCTTGTATGGACGTAAGTGTAGGTCCCCACTTTATTGAGATGAAGTGGGGGAAAAGAAGTTGTTAGGTCCTGAATTAGTTCAGCAAACCAAAGACGCAGTGGCGTTGATTCGGAAAGATTAGAAGCAGCTTAGGATAGACAGAGAAAGAACACAGACTTGCATCGAAAGGATATAGATGAATTAGGATCATTGGTATTGTAGAAAGTCTCACCTTGGAAAGGATTGGTTAGGTTTGAGAAGAAGGGCAAGCTGAGTCCTAGTTATATCGGACCGTTCGAGGTATTGAGAAAGGCAAGTAAAGTTTCCTATGAGTTGGAGCTGCCACTGTACTTGCAGTATATCCGTTGAAGCGCTATATCCCTGATTCAAACTAAGTTATTGAATATAAGTCAATCGAGTTTCAACCAGATTTGTCCTACGTCGAGCGAGCGAATCCTTAAGAATAAGTCTATTTCTATAGTTAAAGTACTTTAGAGGATTCCTCGAGTATAAGAGTCTACTTGGGAGTTAGAGTCATATATGCTTGACAAATATCCTCACTGGTTTAATTAGCTAAGATTCTGAGTATAAAGACTCGCGTATTTTTGTATTATTTAAAGGTGTAATTATGGAATTATAAAATAAATAAAATACGCGTATAGCTTCTGTCAGCTCTGTGTTATTTTATTATTATCTATGTGTGATTTTTGGTGTACAGGGTTGTTCGCGTAATTAATTATTGAGTTGTACTGAATTGTTTTCACTTTTAAAAGTGGAATTAATGCAAATTTATCTGCATAAATATTTGAATTATCTCTAAAACTGTTTTTATAATTTTATAATTTCGTTAAGTATTTTTGAGATTTTACAAAATTTGGAAATAAATATTTTATTGATTATTTATCCCTAAATGATTTTTTAGATTATATTTAATGTTAAATTCGATATTAAATTCAGACACATCTCAAAAATTACGAAACTCATATTTTATTAAGTTTGGAATATTTCGAGAATGTTAAAATTATTTTGGAAAATTTTAGGATCAAATTGACCCGCGCACTGTTCCGGTTAATTGTCAAATGCGGGCCCGACTTGCGTTTCAAAAATAATTTAAAAATTTTGGAAAATATATTTTATTAACTCCTAATTATTTCGGGATGTTTAAAATTATTCTCGTGAGTTTTCAGATGGTTTTAACCGCTAAACGCTCGTTCAATTCTTTAAATTACGGTGTTGGAATTTAGAAATACGGCGATAAAATGAGATAAGGATATTCATCCTTATCCCCTGTTCCAATTTTTACAGCCGGTATCCCCTCCCCTTTTTCCATCGACCTCCAGTCTCTCTCTCGTTTTATCTCTCACGCGTCTCTCTCTCTGATTCTCTCTCCAAACTCTTTTCTCTTTCTTTAATCTTCGATCTCTCTCTCTCTCTGTTGTCCCTCTTCCTCCCGGTTTCATCTCTGTTTTCGGTAAGTCCGGCCGTGTTTTCTTACCGGAGAGCCCTTTTTGCTTCATCTCTGCTCGAATTGATATGTATATACATATAATTATATATATGTCTGTGCTGGTGTGTGTTCCTGTTATGTTTGTGTGTTCTTTGTGTGCCTGTGTGTTTGTTGATTGTATTAGTTGCTGCCTCTAGGAAATTCCGAGAGGAGTTGTGTCTATGGCAACACGTATGCACGTGGAACTGATGTGGCTTTGTATTTCTGGTCGCCTTTGTTTGGTTTTCGGCCTGATTTTTCCGGCCACTTGCGCGTGTGGTGGCGCGTGCCTTGTTGCCTGTTGTGTTTGCACTTATTGACTGACTGAATAATTTTATTAAATTTTAATTCATATTTTCTGCAGGGAATAAATTGATTAAATATTCGTGAAATAAAGTTTGTGTGGAAAAATTATTAATTGTAAATCGGTAGAATTTATTTGGAAACCCGACAAGAATCGGGCACCAATAAATTTTACCGCCGTCGGCGATGAGCATCAGCGAGCCGGCGATGGACGGTGATGAATATTTCTAAGTCCTACGAATAAAAATAAAATATAAAATATGAATTAAAACATAAAAACAGGAATAATAATTAATAACTGTATTTAGTTGGTGTTTGGGAATTTATAAATTGTTGTTGTTGTTGTGGTTGAATCAGTGATTGGAAATTGTGATTGGGTTGTCGTTGTAGTTGTTGTGAATTGGTTTGACGTTGAGTTGTTCGATGGGTTAGTCCGATAATTAAATGAGGTACTTCCCGATTTCCAAGAAATCAAATTACAGAAATACGGGGGCGTATCCAGTAATTATCGGAATGTCGAACGATTATATATAAATATTTTATGCGAACCTGATTGTATGTTGAGGTGCAACGTTTTGCCAAAAATAATAACCCTAATTTCATAAAATGGCGAGTATACGTATTTTCTAAAAGCGAACACTGAACCGACTTTCGAGAACGTGAACCCTAATTGATACGTGTATTACAATATTGAGTATGTTACGAGTCGGGTTTTGTTAACATACGGGTAGATTGTTAGCAATGATATGTCAAGCATAATCGAATGTCTAAGTTAGGGTATTTCAACTCTGTAGGTTCCAGTCGGAAGGCCCGAGAGTTGGCCCTGGACTAAAGATAACCTAGTGATCAGTCGACAAGCTCCGCAAGGTTCCAATCAAAGGTCCTGAGTGTCAAGGTCGGATCCAGGATAGTCATATAGTAAGGCGATAAAGCCGGGTGTTTAAATTGGTTCAAGGTCAATCAGAAATAGTTGTAAAGCTCTGCAAGGCAAGTACCCATGACCATATCTTTATGGTTCAGTAATATATGAATAATTGTTGATTTAAATTTATGTACTGGAACAAAACATTTTAAGTTACGTATCCCCTGGGATCAAATTATTTTGTTAACTTGTGTTTTAGGGGAAAAGTAACTTCTGAAAGTACCTATCTCTAAACTTTGAATAAAATGAAAATGTTTTGGAAAGTGTGCTGTGATAGAATTGTTTTGAAAAGAGATAGGCAAGTGGTTTGGAAAACTGGATAAAATTGATCAGATAATTGGATGAGCGTGCGCAAGGGCCCGTAACGGCTAGGAAGATAGCGTAAGAGGAGAAGTGGTTGTGCACCCTATTATAACCACCAACCCAGCGTGACAGGGACCTAACTAGTATCTGAGTTCCGAAACAAGTTTCATGGAATGACCAAGAGAGTCGTCCCATGGAGATAGCCTGATCAGTTGTCTCACCAAGGATCATCCAATACTTTTATATCTGAGCAAGATTTTGTGGTTCCCGTAACGGAACTGAAGATTTTGGGTCCCCGTAACGGGACAAATGGTTTATGGTTCCCGTAACAGAACAAATGGTTTTATGGTTACTGTAATGAAATAAAAGATTTGGAAATGAAAGTAGCATGCTAAAATTGAACTCTGATATTTACACAGCACACCTAATGAGATGTTTTATAGAGCATGCTAGCTATTGATATCCAGTTTTCATCAGTTTTCATTTGTTATCAATTGTTTTACTTGTTTTCTATAAACGAGTTATGATTTCTGTTCCTACAATTGTTTATCATAAACTGTTTTGATTATTATTCATATAGTGGTACTGCTGAGCAATTGATTGCTCACCCTTGCAAAAATGTTATATATATATATATATATTACAGTTACCTAGGGGATTCTTCCGTGATAGACAGGGCAGAGTTCTAGTTCCTTCTGTGGTAGACGAATCGGGTAAGCCAGAACGCGTGCTTGCAGCCAGATTAAAAGTGTAATATCTGGGATATATCATGTAATTATTTTTGCTACTAAATAAATATTATGCATATTCAGTATTTATTCTGTGAATTATTTGTTAAGTGGTATATGTGTTTTGTAACACCCCCAAATCCGGGGTCGGGGATCCGGGTTGTCACGAGTTCCATTTCCCTTAATAACACCCAATCTTAATAATTAATCAACTATTCTGTACTGTGACCCCACCATAAACACACACACCACAAGTTATAGTCTCAGAGATGAATATCCAAAAATAATCACAAGTCGTTTTATTCCACAATTATATGCCAATACACCTTAAAAGGGTTTCTGAATAAATTTATATTTCTTTGCCATTATTACAATTCATAAATATACATAAATCTGGTTCATCAATAGTTGAAAACCTAGCCTATTGGTAGCTCCTACCTCAGCTACGGCGGCATCAACGCTTCCAGAAAACTGCGGAACATTTTCTAACCGCTTGCGAATTGGAAGCTTGGTCCCGTTCATCTTGTTTAGCTGATGTTGTGTGATGAAAGAAGAAAGCAAGGGTGAGCAACAAGCCCACCAAAATAATATGCATAATGATTTATAATATATGAGCATTCTCATAGTACTCATGAAAGTCTTGGTCAAGAAGAAATGAACCAAGTTTGATATCTTACCACGACCAAGTCATAAAATATTTAGTATATATGTACATATATACTTTTCACAATCTTTGAAATCCTCTGACATGTATAATATACACAGAGTTCCCGTTTATAACTGTATAAAATATCGTTGCAAGGTGATCTCATATATCTAACCTTGTCTCAACATTTTTCCGAAAATTTTTGACAGGCACAAGATAATCATTTACTAGATATAAGTTTAAAAGATGAAGTTACAAGATACTCCAATATACTTATATCCGAATACTACTTGAACTACCACCGTTCAAGTTATAATCAGTTTCAAAAGTTCATCACCCAGATGAGACTACAATATAAGACTTGAATAGATTCAATCCTTGAAATATCATTATAAATAATGAAGTTACGAGATACTTCATTAAGTCCCGATATATATATACACCTATATATATATACATTTCATACACTCCTTGAAAACCTCTGTTATGAAAATTATAAACAAAGTTGCAATATCCAATGAATTTTGGAAAGGAGAAAACCTTGGCATAAACCTGATATCTTGCTGATCAGGCAAAGATACCAATCAGTAACCTTTTCTACTAGTAGATGGACAAATTCCCCACTGGTCATCACCCTGGTCGCAATAGGACCTTATGCTGGACTGCCACTCAGCCACTTACGCATTTGATGGACTCCCACTGAGCCACTTACACTTTCATGGACACCCACTGAGCCCCTGTTGCTTATGCCGACTCAATAGATGGACTTACTTCCCGAACGTTGGGTAAGTAATCAATTCATTTATCAAAACAGCAACCTCGTTGTGAATGTAAAATACACCACTGAGCCGGATCCCTCAAGTTTTGAGCGAGTATTTAAATCCCCTTCGAAAGGAAGATCTTAACTATCAAAATGAGTTTTGGGATCCACTCTAACTTTTAAAATCATTTGAAGACTCGAAAACATTTTTAAGAATGTTTGGAGTAATGCTGATTTAATAAAGTAAATCAGTCCCGATATATTAGAAAATATCTGAATATTATCATTTAAATAATATTCCCTTAAAGAATAATCTTTATACAAATAATTGAAGTAGAAGTTGTAAAACTTATACTTGAAATGAATATTAAATAACCAAAGTTATACTTATACGAAAGTACTATCTTTATTTGAATAATAAAAAAAATAAGTTTGATTATCGACACCTTATTCTTTAGTAAAATAAAGAATACATTTCTGAAAATAATCGGAGTCATAGGTCCTCATATGAATATTCAAATAATATTCAATTAAATAATATAAGCGGAGTCATCTGTCCTCGAATGAATATTCAAGTAATATTCATTAAATAATATAAAGTGAGTCATAAGTCCTCGAATGAATATTCAAGTAATATTCATTAAATAATATAAAGTTATCGAATAAACCTTCTTAGATTAATAGTTTTAAAAACTATTCACATATATATATATATATATATATAATACTCGGGAGCCTCGCCTCCCGGTTTTAGAAAAAGTTCACCTTTTGATCCCCTATACTAAGGGTATAATCAAATACCGCTTATCTCTAGCATAGGTATTATGCAACTAATAAGCATTTGAACCAACAGATATATAAATCAAGAATACGAAACAGGAATGCATATATACCATATCACATGCTACAATATATCGCAAGAATTTGCTAATAATAAATATGCATTTATCATAAGATCATGCATATACACATATACATCACAACAACAGTTATACGGGTAGAAAACTTGCCTGAGCGACTGGGGGTTACAAATGGCTTGGGACGAGTCTGGTAACCTATAAACAACATATAAGTTGGAATTAAACCAAAGTCACTTATAAATCTATACTTTAACCAATTTAGACTCTAACGCTCGCTTTGCGCTTAACGATTCACTTAAGTCGCTCGAGTACCCTCGGCTCCACCATTTTTAATAAATTAACCATTACGAGTTTTAAGGCGATTCTTTCGTGAGTGTCTTACCAACTGCCTATTACACTTTACTTAAATGTTTCATACTCCAATTACTCTTTAAGGTCTTTAACCTATGTTTCAAAGTAAGGCGAGGGGTAATGGTTCGTTCGCGAAACGTCATTACTTAAAACGACCGTTTCTCCTAAACCGTACATCGGAATCAAACGAACCACATATCAAAACGAAGCTCGTAACATGAACTATCTAATCATGGCAATGGTCAAAACCTAGCATAGAGTTATCGGGTTCTAATGTTAAGAACAAAACAGCCTAAAGTAAATCGGACATTATGACGGCTATGTTTACGCGATTTCCCAAATTTAAAACACTCCAATTCAACCCACAATCAATCCACAGTCATAACCCAATCAAAACTCCATCCATACTACATCATAACAGCCCCAACAACTCAACATTGAAAATTTTTACTAATCTTAAACTTGAATTTAAAACTATACTTAAGTCCTTTAACTAATCAACAAGATTTCAACATCCAATTAACTACAACTCCCTCCCAAACTCTAAACATACAAGCATCAAGCTTCTCTTTTACCATAAAAATCAAAACCATCCTAATATACAAAGTAAAGTTAGGGTTTGGAGATGTTATACCTTCCTTGAAGTGATTTGAGTAGCTAGGAAACCTTAAGAAGCCTTGAGATATCTTAGGGATGCTTGGATCTTAAAGGAAAAACAAAGAAAATCATGTTAAAAATCTTGAAATCACTATTCATTATCTTCTTCATTGATTTCTTGGAAGAGATTGAGAATGAATTGGAGGCTTAAACTTATATGATAGCCATATCTATGCATAAGGAGTATTAGATAATTACCTTACTAATTAAGGAAGCTTGGAACTTGAATTTTGAATTTTCCTCCTTGAAATGAAGAGAAAAGCCGAGAGCTTCTTGATGAAGAAGTGAAATGATTTTTGTGTTTGTGAGTTGTTTTGCCTAGCTTGGTTGCTTTTGATTTATTTTTGGTTAATTACCTTTTTAACCTTGAACTTTGTGTGGTTTTAAATCAACCACACCTCCTTCCCCTTATGTCATGCTTATGTCACCTTGTTATGTCATCATCCCTTACTTGCCCTCTTCTCATTGGTTTGATGACATCATCCCCTCTAATCTCTTTGATTAGATTTTAATTATTTGGCTAATGACTGCTGATATGTTATACGGTTCGCTTAACTTTCGTTTTCATTTATCGTTTGAGGGATCATACCCGGGATCATACCCGGGATCTTATTATTTAGGTTTCCTTAACCTTTCTCAATACATTATTTTCCTTTTTATGATCCTCTCTTATAATCCTTGAATTTAAATCCTTTTTATTCTGTTACCTTATACTCAATTCTTTCTGTATCTGGTAGATTTCTAGGAAAAAAATCAAAGTGTTCGGATTTGGATTCTGACGATCTTTACATACACTTATATACCACATAGAGTACTAATAATATCCCAGAAGATCAATAAAAGAACCCCTACATAGTGTGGCATGGAAAGTTTTCTTATTCAGCAAAACACTATTCATAAGGGTTTCAAAAATTCCAAAAATTGGGGTTATTACAGTCTCCCCTCCTTAAAAGGATTCCGTCCCGGAATCAGATAGAAAATGAGTAGGGATACTTTCTTAGCATTGCACTTTCTAACTCTTACGTAATTTTCCCACATTGTGGTTCTACCATCAAACTCTGACTAGTTTGATAACTCTTCTCCTAAGCATTTGTCCATTTTTGATCTATAACCCTTCCTGGTTGCTCCATGTAGGTTACGTCTGGTTGCATGTCTATGCACTCATATGCCCCTATTTGTCTGGCATCCGAATTACACTACCTTAACATTGATATGTGGAACACGTTATGAACTTACTACATGTTCGGGGGTAGGGCTAGCTCATATGCTAACTTTCCAATACGTCTTAATACCTCAAAGGGTCCAACAATTCGTAGGCTTAGCTTTCCTTTCTTTTTGAACCTCGTCAATCCTTTCCAAGGGATACCTTTAACATTACTAGGTCCCCTATTTCCTATTCTTTGTCCTTTCGTGTCAAATTAACATATTTCTCATGTCCATCTTGGGCTACTACCAGCCGTCCTCTGATTAGATCAATCAAATCCTTGGTCCTTTGGACCACTGTTGGTCCGAGCATCTTGCGCTCTACAATTTCATCCTAACATAAGGGAGATCAACATTTTCTTCCCTCAAAGATCTCATAAGACGACATCTCGATACTTGACATATGATCTATTATCGTGAGAAAACTCAATCCGCGTTAAGTGATCATTCCAAATTCTCTCAAGTCTATTGCACAGACTCTCATTATAGCTTTTAGCATTAGAGCTTTTGCTTCTCAATACCCATTCTTTTCCAGTTCGTAATTGCTACTACCTTCCGTTCCTAATATTATACTGGTTATACTTTTGCTCGTTAGCGTTCTATAACCTTTTAATAACCATGCAAACCTTAGTATCACTAACGCGTTAGAATCGGAATACCATCGTACTGATACTACTTCCTTTAGCTGCTTCCATCTTCGAAAGCTTGATCCATCATATAGAAGTAAAGGAATTTGTTGAGAGATCACTATGATCATGAACACTTGTTCTATTGCATAGTTAGTACAGAAGGTGGCCAGCCTTTAGCACTTGACAAGCAATTAAACGACATGTGGTATCCTACTAGGCTTCTATCACACAGATAGATAGTCATTCGGCAATACCTCCCCTTCTGGAAGGGTTGTTCTTCTCAGCTTACATGAAATGAAAAGAAGAGAAAAGAACGAACTGAAGAGAATTGTATATATGTAAAAATATTGCCATAAAATATCTAGCTTGGAATCTACCTCTGAACTATAGAGGTTTGTCATAGGAGAACAAAACATATATGTATTTATATCAACATCAAGTATTATAGCATCGTATTTCACATGCCTAAATATTTTTGCTATTCCGTCCATCATTCTATGGACCCATGCTCTTCCTCGAGCTTATACAAAATCACCTTTGAAACTCCCTCGATATCGAAAATCAAATATGGGATCTCATTCTAGACACCATCGTTACTAGAAATCTATGCTTGCATCGCAAGCTTCCTCGTATAGTAATACGACTCTCTATTGATAAGAAGGAATAAATATTCACTAGGTAGATAATCTACTTAACCAGTCTATTCAACGATAACTTATACATCACCACAACCCGATTAGGGGTACCCAATCTCAACATCCATTAGACTACAACTCTCACGGTTGTAATCGGCTCATTATTCAAAGAATCGTTGCTGCATTACTATGGTGCACCACTGACCTACTGTCGTCATTCATTTTCCTTGGAATCTTAATAGCTAACCATACGGAGTCCATACCTGTCGTATCAAATTCTTCTAAGGAGTTCATTCATAATTCATGAAGAACACTCCAGATCCTGACGTACTTTCATGACATGAAGCAGATAAAATTGCAGAAGAGTTTCAATCAATGCAACGATAGCAGGTTAATACCATTCTTAATCATATGCCTTCAATAGAAGACTTAACTCAAAGGTTCGTCTAGTCCTTTTTGAAACATGGTCCTGGCTTATCTCAAGATAGTACCTTCTGAGATAGATAGCCCGCTCATGGCGATTACACGAATTAAACCTTTACCAACTACTATTACGGTTGGGTATTGCACAGTCATCAGAAGGAATGTCAATCTTCCAAACCATAATACAACCTTCACAGCTTTAACCATCATCACTGTATTCCTTTTGCACAAGCTCCTATAATTATCCTCTTACCTTTAAAGTGTCGGCCACCTCTTTGGCCTTTCCTGATAGTAAAATTTCCTTACAGTCAATATCATTTTAACCACCTCCAAATAAATTTTCTACCTCATTTCAATCACTGCTTATGTGAAGATGTTTTCCTTAAAATCTGATGAGTAAAAAAAAATATCACCATTTTTCCATAAGTTATTGCCTTAGTCTTTAGAGGTTAATCACTGTCACGACTGACTCTCAATCATACTTAGAACATCTTTTATCTTAGGTCCTAATTTCCCTGAACAATTTTGACCTTTACTGGTTCGATCCATACTTTCTCGTGGTTTAACACGTGCCCCACTTGGCATCATTATAATTATGTCATATTTTCTTTATCAATATTTTTATTCTTGAGAATTTTGAATATTACCTTTCTCCTTGTAAAACCTCTAAGGTTATCCTTGAATCGTTCCTCCTGTATTCCCTAGATACAGGGAATATCAAAATACAATTTACTAATACTAGAACCATTGTCTATATACTTCTGAAAAAATTTCTCCACTGATTCTTAAAGGTTGTTATTACCTTAATCCTTTCCAATTCATACTGTCAAAACTCATACTATCCCTATTAAGGGTGAAATGCCAACCTTTATGCATTCCCCTAGGATTCATTTTAAGTTACCGATGTTCTATCCTTAATCCACCTTTAAAAAGGTACATGCATCCTTCCATGGATAATTAAGTCATATATCCCTGATAAGGGTGTCTTATTCAATCATTCCCACCTCGATAGTATATGCTGAATTTCACAATAACATCTGTATTCAAAATGAGGTCAATCAATATGGCCTCCAAAAGATAACAACGGTTATCCGCTTTTATTGCCTAAATTGGGTAACGATAACAAGGATGTTCTGGAAGATATTGGTCATGTTCAACGTGAACTTCTTCTTAATAATTCCTTATTTACTTTTGTTGTTTATCTCAATAGTCATCTCAATGTTGGGATATCTTTCATACCTGGCGCCTCCCTTTTTGGGAATCAAGCCACCGGTCTTACACTTCATATTCTTGAAGGTCACTTCCTTCATCCAATTTTCCTAATTTCTTACTTTCTTGACTCCTCAGTCCATCCGCGTTTCCTTATTAATTAATCGATCTATCTCAAAGTTTCATCGAATACTGTCAACTTCAAGGGAATTAACTATGCGTATCGCTTACGCCTTCAAACCTTGAATTTATCTCATCATCAGTCACCATCGCGCTGATGATGACACACTTCTCTATATTTATTGCAAGGCTTTCTTAGGGTTTCCCATACCTAACTCCCTTATAACTTCTCAACTTTATTTCCTTTATATCCCTTTATATTTCTACCCTTTTCAGTCTTTTATTTTCGTTTCCATTACAACCATTACATGAACCAACACAACATAAGCATTGATTTCAAACATCCCGTCATTCTAGATTCATGTCCTCAGAACGAATCTTGACAACTTTTACAACTTAAATTCATAATTCATCATACTTGTCCGCTTTGTTCTGGCTCTAAAGCTTTAACACTATCTCCATAACCTTGGGAAGTACTTTCCTGAAAACAATTGAGTGAACTGTAATCAGTTTATCATAACCTCTTGCTCCGTGCCTTTCTTGGTCTTTCACCAGTGGGTGGTCTCTCTCTTAGGAGGGTAAGTGACAAAAACACTATTTTCTGATTCGTCAATCATTTAGAATCTCAAATGATTCCTGTATTTCCTTTAGCCAGGCTCTTGCCTCGGCTGGGTCAGCTATTCCCTTGGAACTCTGAGAGCTTAGCGACTTAAAGGTCCTGAAAGAATTTCACACCACATTGTTTCCTCAAGGTGGTGGCTAGGGTAAAAGTATAAGTTTTGTTTTAGGCAGGTCCATGGATTGCCCAATAGGAGTACCATCCTGGTTCTTCCTATCTTGCTCGACTTCTGTTTTCTCAGTCTAAATATTTCTTCCTACTCCCCATAATTGGGGTCATCTTTTAATTTAAAATCTTCATTTTCCACTTCATTATATTCTGGGTTCCTTATATCTTAATTACGACCTCCCTAATTATCACATTCAAGGTTTGCCCCTAATCTTATTCCTCATGGGGGCATAATGCTTGGAATTTTTTTTAAGAATCTCTGGATATTTATTTTACTTACTTTGCTTAAGTCTTTCCCTCGTTCTGTCCTTGCATGATTGCAAATTATGAATTCTCAAGTTCTATAAACTTCATGACACTCTCTTAAGTGTTAATAGTGCAATTAACAATATGAACTTATCACAAACAACTGATCTGAACTGAAATTAACGAATATATACATAACCATTTGTTCGAGGGTACAACTACTGAACACATTAAAGAGAATTACATCATTTGATCTGATCGCTTATATCCCAAAAGTACTACCATAGATAATCATCTCGTCATTAAAACTAATCATTCATAACTTAG
This sequence comes from Apium graveolens, assembly GCF_009905375.1. Lineage (NCBI taxonomy): Eukaryota > Viridiplantae > Streptophyta > Magnoliopsida > Apiales > Apiaceae > Apium > Apium graveolens. The sequence continues at coordinate 152,394,730 of NC_133647.1, read as the reverse complement.
GCTAATCCTCCAAAAGCGGTGCTACATGAAACCCTTGTCTGATCGCTCTGGCTCTGCACACTACCATGGATCAAGAAATGCGGGCATGCACGACATCCCTAACCTGCTCCATCACAGAGGTGATGAGGTCTAAGATAGTGGCAAGTAGAGCTGGATCAATCTGACCCTCAAGATGGCCTCTAGCTGTAACACGGGTGATAGCCTCAATCCTTTCCATGCTATGAGCTAATCCTGCCGGAAGTACCCCGCCCTCAATCCTTGGTGCAGTAAGTCGATCCAACAGATCACTCCTAACATTACGGGCCTCGGACAGGCCACCCAAAGTCATGTAATAATCGGCGATAAGAGAAGCCTGAGTGGTTGCATCTAGCAGTCCATGGGGTGCAGGTGGTGCAGGCCCAGGGGATCCAAATGGATAACCAAGCACAGTATCAGGTGACAATGGTGCAGGAGATAAAGGTGGCATTTCCTCAGTAGGTGCTGGGCTCTGTACAGGGGAGGGAACAGGAATTGGTGGAACCTCATGGATGTCTTCAGGAGCCTCGGGAAGAGGGTCTGATACTGGTATAATTGGTGCCATGGAAGGCCCCACTCCTTCTGCCCTCATTAACCTTTGTGCCCTTGGTAACTCTTCATTCTCTAGTGCCACCCTCGCGGCCACTCTTGCTCTGGTAGTCGCCCTGACTATGGTCATCAATTCCTCAGCGGTCCTCTCTTCATTCTCGTCAGGATCCTCCACGAGATCCTCCTCGGCAACAATCCCTTCTGGGATAACATCCTCAACCGTAACATTCTTAATATGAATCTCATCCGGTCCCTCGTTAGGGTACTCTATCAGATTCACAATTTGATCTTCAACATGTAATAAAACATCTTCATGCTGATGCTCCTGAACCTCAGGGTTCGGTGCCCCGCTGCCCTATACGAGAATGAACTATGTTACTATCACGATATTTATAAGGGTTCCCATAAGGGTTTTAACTGTCAGTATTACATTAGGTAGTCCGACTCTGAACTTGGAAAGAGTTCTTATTATCTTAGTGAACTTATTATCTTAACGTCACATCATCTCTGAGGTTTATAATGCTTCGCTCTGATACCATTTCTGTAACACCCCCAAATCCGGGGTCGGGGATCCGGGTTGTCACGAGTTCCATTTCCCTTAATAACACACAATCTTAATAATTAATCAACTATTCTGTACTGTGACCCCACCATAAACACACACACCATAAGTTATAGTCTCAGAGATGAATATCCAAAAATAATCACAAGTCGTTTTATTCCACAATTATATGCCAATACACCTTAAAAGGGTTTCTGAATAAATTTACATTTCTTTGCCATTATTACAATTCATAAATATACATAAATCTGGTTCATCAATAGTTGAAAACCTAGCCTATTGGTAGCTCCTACCTCAGCTACGACGGCATTAACGCTTCCAAAAAACTGCGGAACATTTTCTAACCGCTTGCGAATTGGAAGCTTGGTCTTGTTCATCTTGTCTATCTGATGTTGTGTGATGAAAGAAGAAAGCAAGGGTGAGCAACAAGCCCACCAAAATAATATGTATAATGATTTACAATATATGAGCATTCTCATAGTACTCATGAAAGTCTTGGTCAAGAAGAAATGAACCAAGTTTGATATCTTACCGCGACCAAGTCGCAAAATATTCATTATATATGTACATATATACTTTTCACAATTTTTGAAATCCTCTGACATGTATAATATACACAGAGTTCCCGTTTATAATTGTATAAAATATCATTGCAAGGTGATCTCATATATCTAACCTTGTCTCAACGTTTTTTCAAAAATCTTTCACATGCACAAGATAATCATTTACTAGATATAAGTTTAAAACATGAAGTTACAAGATACTCCAATATACTTATATCCGAATACTACTTGAACTACCACTGTTCAAGTTATAATCAGTTTCAAAAGTTCATCACCCAGATGAGACTACAAGATAAGACTTGAATAGATTCAATCCTTGAAATATCATTATAAATAATGAAGTTACGAGATACTTCATTAAGTCCCAATATATATATACACCTATATATATATACATTTCATACACTCCTTGAAAACCTCTGTTATGAAAATTATAAACAGAGTTGCAATATCCAATGAATTTTGGAAAGGAGAAAACCTTGGCATAAACCTGATATCTTGTTGATCAGGCAAAGATACCAATAAGTAACCTTTTCTACTAGTAGATGGACGAATTCCCCACTGGTCATCACCCTGGTCGCAATAGGACCTTATGCTGGACTACCACTCAGCCACTTACGTATTTGATGGACTCCCACTGAGCCACTTACACTTTCATGGACGCCCACTGAGCCCATGTTGCTTATGCCGACTCAATAGATGGACTTACTTCCCGAACGTTGGGTAAGTAATCAATTCATTTATCAAAACAGCAACCTCGTTGCGAATGTAAAATACACCACTAAGCCGGATCCCTCAAGTTTTGAGCGAGTATTTAAATCCCTTTCGAAAGGAAGATCTTAACTATAAAAATGAGTTTTGGGATCCGCTCTAACTTTTAAAATCATTTGAAGACTCGAAAACATTTTTAAGAATGTTTGGAGTAATGCTGATTTAATAAAGTAAATCAGTCCCGATATATTAGAAAATATCTGAATATTATCATTTAAATAATATTCCCTTAAAGAATAATCTTTATACAAATAATTGAAGTAGAAGTTGTAAAACTTATACTTGAAATTAGTATTAAATAACCAAAGTTATACTTATACGAAAGTACTATCTTTATTTGAATAAAAAAAATAAGTTTGATTATCGACACCTTATTCTTTAGTAAAATAAAGAATACATTTCAGAAAATAATCTGAGTCATAGGTCCTCATATGAATATTCAAATAATATTCAAGTAAATAATATAAGCGGAGTCATCTGTCCTCGAATGAATATTCAAGTAATATTCATTAAATAATATAAAGTGAGTCATAAGTCCTCGAATGAATATTCAAGTAATATTCATTAAATAATATAAAGTTATCGAATAAACCTTCTTTGCTTAATAGTTTTAAAAACTATATATATATATATATATATATATATATAATATTCGGGAGTCTCGCCTCCCAGTTTTAGAAAAAGTTCACCTTTTGATCCCCTATACTAAGGGTATACTCAAATACCGCTTATCTCTAGCATAGGTATTATGCAACTAATAAGCATTTGAACCAACAGATATATAAATCAAGAATACGAAATAGGCATGCATATATACCATATCACATGCTACAATATATCGCAAGAATTTGCTAATAACAAATATGCATTTATCACAAGATCATGCATATACACATATACATCACAACAACAGTTATACGGGTAGAAAACTTGCCTGAGCGACTGGGGGTTACAAATGGCTTGGGACGAGTCTGGTAACCTATAAACAACATATAAGTTGGAATTAAACCAAAGTCACTTATAAATCTATACTTTAACCAATTTAGACTCTAACGCTCGCTTTGCGCTTAACGATTCACTTAAGTCGCTCGAGTACCCTCGGCTCCACCATTTTTAATAAATTAACCATTATGAGTTTTAAGGCGATTCTTTCGCGAGTGTCTTACCAACTGCCTATTACAATTTACTTAAATGTTTCATACTCCAATTAGTCCTTTTAGGTCTTTAACCTATGTTTTAAAGTAAGGCGAGGGGTAATGGTTTGTTCGCAAAACGTCGTTACTTAAAACGGCCGTTTCTCCTAAACCGTACATCGGAATCAAACGAACCACATATCAAAACGAAGCTCGTAACATGAACTATCTAATCATGGCAATTGTCAAAACCTAGCTGGGAGTTCTCGGGTCCTAATGTTAAGAACAAAACAGCCTAAAGTAAATCGGACATTACGACGGCTATGTTTACGCGATTTCCCAAATTTAAAACACTCCAATTCAACCCACAATCAATCCACAATCACAACCCAATCAAAACTCCATACATACTACATCATAACAGCCCCAACAACTCAACATTAACAATGTTTACTTATCTTAAACTTGAATTTAAAACTATACTTAAGTCCTTTAACTAATCAACAAGATTTCAACATCCAATTCACTACAACTTCCTCCCAAACTCTAAACATACAAGCATCAAGCTTCTCTTTTACCATAACAATCAAAACCATCCTAATATACAAAGTAAAGTTAGGGTTTGGAGATGTTATACCTTCCTTGAAGTGATTTGAGTAGCTAGGAAGCCTTAAGAAGCCTTGAGATATCTTAGGGATGCTTGGATCTGAAAGGAAAAACAAAGAAAATCATGTTAAAAATCTTGAAATCACTATTCATTATCTTCTTCATTGATTTCTTGGAAGAGATTGAGAATGAATTGGAGGCTTAAACTTATAGGATAGCCATATCTATGCATAAGGAGTATTAGATAATTACCTTACTAATTAAGGAAGCTTGGAACTTGAATTTTGAATTTTCCTCCTTGAAATGAAGAGAAAAGCCGAGAGCTTCTTGATGAAGAAGTGAAATGATTTTTGTGTTTGTGAGTTGTTTTGCCTAGCTTGGTTGCTTTTGATTTGTTTTTGGTTAATTACCTTTTTAACCTTGAACTTTGTGTGGTTTTAAATCAACCACACCTCCTTCCCCTTATGTCATGCTTATGTCACCTTGTTATGTCATCATCCCTTACTTGCCCTCTTCTCATTGGTTTGATGACATCATCCCCTCTAATCTCTTTGATTAGATTTTAATTATTTGGCTAATGACCGCTGATCTGTTATACGGTTCGCTTAACTTTCGTTTCTGTTTATCGTTTGAGGGATCATATCCGGGATCTTATTACTTAGGTTTTCTTAACCTTTCTCAATACATTATTTTCCTTTTTATGATCCTCTCTTATAATCCTTGAATTTAAATCATTTTTATTCTGTTACCTTATACTCAATTCTTTCTGTATCTGGTAGATTTCTGGGGAAAAAATCAAAGTGTTCGGATCTGGATTCTGACGATCTTTGCATACACTTATATACCACATAGAGTACTAATAATATCCCAGAAGATCAATAAAAGAACCCCTACATAGTGTGGCATGAAAAGTTTTCTTATTCAGCAAAACACTATTCATAAGGGTTTCAAAAATTCCAAAAATTGGGGTTATTACATGTTTGGATGTTTAAAAATAATATAATTGAGTATTTAAATTTTTATAGGTCTAAAATAAAATATAGATAATTGTCATATCTTCCTATTTATTTTTATGATGATTTATGATTTTATAGGAAATTTATGGATTTTATAAATTCTTTTTCCGAGTATTTATAAACTATTTTATATAATCGGGAACCAGCCGACTTCACCCGTTTCTACGTTTTTATAACCCGAAACTTTTCCGAAATCTCCTTCCTAACCTAATTGCAATATTTCGAGCATTTTCCATGTTTTGACTTTTTCGATCCGGCGTACGGTTTGTCCTGTGCGGGTCCCGGGGAAATATTTTCGATATAAATTCGTTTCGGTAAATCAATAAAACTCATATTTTCGATAAATGGGATCTTTTTATTAAACTACTATAATTATCACCTCGTAATATGTGTACAGATTTGGATAATTATCCCGAAAACCGGTACCGTTTGGATCTGTTTTATAAATAAACGTACTATTTTATATCCGGAATGATCCAACGGGATACTATTTTCCGTAAATATAAAGAGCCTTTACCGTATTTTATTTCTTACCGAAAATCAAATTGCAAACAGTAATTATTGAATTTTCCAGAGAAAATACTTATATTCATAAAACTTTCTGAGAATCAAACTACAATTTGGAGGTGTTATTGAAATCTGCTCGGGAAGCTCTAGTAACCAAAACAGAGGTTTTGAAGTATTCTATCAGTTTCTTCAAGTTTCAGAACTGCAGAATCAAAGGTTTATTTTCTATATTTTTTATTTATTTTCGAATTATTTTGATTAAAATTATGAATTTTTGTTCGGATGATTGTTTGAATGATTTGATGATTGCATGTTGTAGAGCTTGTCTTCCTGATGATTTTGATATGTCATATGACTGATTTGGAGTTCAATAACATGTTCAAAATTGAGTTTAATTTTCGAATTTTCAAATTAGGGTTTATAGCCCGTATGAATGTTCTTAATTGGAATTTAGGGGTTTCTGTTCTAGGGGTTATTAGATGATTTTGTTGATTGTATTGTGTTCCTTATTGAATTTTCAATCGATTCATGTATATTATCACAACTGACGATTCGTGGTTTGCTCAAATCGAAGTAAACAAGTTCACGAGAAACGGGCGAACTTCTCGGCCATTTTCCGGCCAATTCTGGAATAGGTTGTGTGTTTTGATTGCTGGTATAAGTTCCTAGTGGTCCATACTTTAATTCTGGAGAGTGTGGTGGCCTGAGGTGGCCGGAATCGTGTTCTCCGGCCACACTCCGGCGAAGTCGGCGGCGGGGCTGACAAAATTGCAAACAAGCCCCTGTAGTTTTGAAAACAAAACAGTTTAGTCCCTGTAGTTTGTAAACTTTGCAAAAATAGGATTCCTGTTTATAAATTATTAAAAAATCAGGTTTCCTATTTATTTTAATTATAAAAATTCATTTTTAATTATTAAAAATTCCAAAAATTATTATTTTAATTCCGAAAATTATTTTTAATTCTAAAATAAATCTGAATTAATTATTTAATTAATTTTAGTTAATAGTTAATCAGTTAATTGGTCAATTAATCCAAAAATTAATTGATTAATTGATTTAATTAATTATTAATTGATTTTATTAATTATTTAATTAGATTTAATTATTTATTTTTGATTTAATAATTCTGAAAAATAGTGTCGAGCTTTAAAATATTATTCTAAATTATTTTCAAGGCTCAAAAATTATTATAAAATTATTCTGAAGCTAGATTCGGCCAAACGAACCCTGTTTATTATTTCAAAAATGGTTCAACGGCCCGTCTAAATTTAAAAAAATGTTTTAAAATTCATATTAAATATCTAAAAAATCCTTTTAACATCAAACCTTCTTTGAAAAGTATTTCCAATCAAATATCTTACGTGTTATGTGTTATATGTGCTTTGAATAATGTGTTAAATGCGTATGTGTATGTTATATGACTGTTTTGATCGTATCTTTCAATCCGTTAATCGGATTTGGGTAAAACGAAGGGTAGATAGAAGTGTATACCGAATAGAATCGTATGAGTTAAGTATTGATAGATACTTATGATATGTCAACAGAAGAGGCAAGGCGTAGGAAAGGGAAGCAAGTAGTCGAGGAATAGGAGATTGTGATTGAAAGTTAGTGAAGTATAGCAAGATAATATCAGGCAAGTGTTCTGAACTTTCTCGAGATATATTGTGAATAGCTGATAGTTCTGTTTTATATTGCATGTGCTTTGAAGCACTGAACCCTAAACCTTGATTCCAGTTATTGATCTTTGAACCACAAACCTTATTCTTTCTGAACCATTGATTGTTGAATGCCCGAACATGAACCACAAATATATGATACTACTCCACAAGTACATACAAATTAAATACCGAACACTGAATCAAGATTTCCTACATATTCAAACCATTATACCCTATGCTTTGAAAGACCAAATCCCTATAACCTTGAAACTTTGATTCTTTTGTTATCCAATTCTTTCACCACCTGATAGCCATTCCTTGAAATTGCCATATTATTCCCTTGTGAAGATTGAAATCATTTCATGATTGGAAATCCAATATTGTTTATGATTCTGTTTATTGCTTTATATTGTTTATTCTGTTATTATGATAGAATTGGATTATTTTATAAAATTGTGGACCAGATTCGTGGTCAGACCAGATTGGTGGTCAAGTTAGGCCAATGTGTGCCTTGGATCCAGTAATTAGAGCAGAGCTGTGTGCCTTGCTCGGGGTTAGTGCGTGACTGATCAGCAGCCTAACCTTGGTTTTTAAAATGAAAATATAATACCCAATTCTACATCATTATTCATTATTCTCTTGATACCGTAACTCACTTCACTTGATCATTTTATTCTCAGTATTGTCAATGTGACTTGTTGAGCTAGTTAGCTCATTTGTGCGATGTTGTTTATGTTTTTTTTTCCAGTTAAGAAGGAACCTGTTGGTAGTGAGCATCCCCAACCCAGTGCGAGAGCTAGGGGTCCAGGTTGATTAAGTTAAGCTAGCTAATAGCTTTTGAGATAGTTCATGTTTGTAAAGTTTGTAATAATGTTTAATATTCAGTTGTAAGATTGAATAGTTGGGATTTGGGCGTTTGTAATATAAGTGTATGTGTGGCTTGTGTGCATACTTTAACCTGTTGCGGTCCGTGATATTGGTAATCAGAGTCACTGCATGTTATTATTATTATCTTTATTATTGTTATAAGCAGGTTATAAATAAGATGTGTGTGTGGACCTCAAACTTCTGACTTGGGTTTGGAGGGCGCCACAGGTTTCGTATCAGAGCTACAGGTTATAAGTCACTGACACAAGCCTAGACTGACGGGAATGGGTAGAGGGTTAGGATTAGAAGTAAGGAAATAGAAAGATAGAATGTCGAGAGGTTGAGTGCAACGGTATAATAGGTATTAGTATGATTCGCATTGAGGTTCGAGATTCTTATTTTGCGATATGATTTCAGATAGCAGCGATGGCCGACTCTTTCATCCCCATATCAGCTGATCACTCAGAGCCCTCAGTTGGAGGACCATCTTCAGATTCACGTCCTGTTGTTCCACCAGTGTTGGCTATTTTACCTCCACCTGTGTTGCAGCCCGTACCACTGCAGGCTATTCCACCCCCAAGCATGAGGCCACCTATCAGAGGACCCCCACCTGCTGATTCAGATTCCACTGGGCATTCAGTTGCGGGTGCCCCATTCCAGTCTACATTGTATCCTGTTCCTTATTACCGGTATGAGGCCCTTCTACTGGAGCGTGATTCCTTGTTGACACAGATCCGAGAGCTGCAGCATATCATCAGGACTACGGATGTTGATCGTGGTGTGAGGGAGCTTCAAGAGGAGATTCATGTGACATAGAGGGTTCTTGAGGCTAGATTGTATGGAGCTACATTAGATGGCCTTGATACATTTATGGGATGGGCTAGTGAGGTGATGGAGGACCTCGAGCGGCTGGGCGGACCAGAGTTTCCTCGGAGTTAGAGCTAGAGGCACAGAGATGGAGATGTTGATCAGTGTTGTTGTGGTTGTTTAGTATGTACAGTATTGTGTAGTATGTATCGGTAGACTTTTGGGTTGTATTTATAGACTATATTTGCTGAGTAGTGAGTAAGTTTGTTGTACACTTTTGCTTTTACTTTCGAAGTGTTTTAACACTTGTACTACCTAAAACTTCTGATCTATATATATCAGTACCTATTCCTTTCCAGCATTGTCATTTACATTACTGCACCTATTTTACTTTACTTTATTTATTGCACCAGTTATACCACCTGTGACACCATGTACCCTACCCCTTTAACTGTTTACATTCTGTAAAGATGCATGCAATTTACTTAGTTTAACTGTTACAACTATTTTCAAAAAGAGATATTTCTGTTTTACAAAACATTTCTTTTATGCAAAGAATTTGATTTAAAGGCAAAATAAGTTGTTTGATTCTTTACAGAAAATGCCTCCCAGAAGAAATACCCGCACCAACACCCAGAATGAAGAAACCAACAACAACAACAACAACAACCAAGATAATACCAACCAGAATGCAAACCCAGGACCCATAGACCCAGCAGTAGCCCAGATTCTCAGATCTTGGCTCAACAAACAGTTCACCTGACTCAACAACAACAAAGGCAGACCAATCCCCAGGTAACTTTCAAAACTTTTCAGGAGGTGAACCCACCAGAATTCAAAGGTTCCTCAGATCTAATTGAAGCGAATGTTTGGCTAAAGGGAATAGAGAAGTTGTTTGCTTTAGTTAAGGTAAAGGAAGAACAGAAGGTTGAGTTTGCAAGTAATTATTTGAAAAATGAGGCCACCTATTGGTGGGAAACTGTGAAGACATTGGAAGGTACATATGTTATTACTTGGGAGAGGTTCAAAGAATTGTTTTTAGAAAAATATTTTCCCCGGTTTGTTCAGGATCAGATGGAGCTGAAGTTTTTAGAGCTAAAGCAAGGAAATATGTCGGTAGCTGATTATGAGAGTAAGTTTAAAGAGTTGTCAAGGTATGTGCCATCATATGTAGATACTGACAGGAACAAGGCCAAGAGATTCCAGCAAGGTCTGAAGCCATGGATCAGAGGAAAGGTAGCCATATTTGAATTTGATACCTATGCAGGAGTCGTACAGAAGGCCATGATTGCAGAAACTAAGAGTGAGATGTCACAGAAAGAAAAGGAAAGTAAGAAGAGAAAGTTTGAAGGGAATGAAGGACAGTCACAACCAGGAAAGTTTCTAAATTTTAGGAAGGGCAAGTTTCAGCCAGGAAGGAATTTTAATTTTAAGAAGCAAAATGCTGGCGACGGAGGTCAAGGCAGCCGTCCAGTCAATGTAAATCAGCCGAATCAGTTGAGGCTAACTTTTCCAGATTGTCAGTTATGTGGGAAGAAGCACGGAAGAGTTTGTAATAAGTTGAACATGGTTTGTTTCAAGTGTAATCAGAAAGGGCACTATTCGAGGGAGTGCCGCAATCAGCCAGCAAGAGAGCCAGTGAACAAAGATCAGCCTATCCGGAATCCAGCAATTAAGGTTCCAGCTATTGGATTTACATACTTTAAATGTGGAAATCCCGGACATATAGCCAGGGATTGCAAGACACCAGCCCCAGTTAGTAATGCATTGAGAATTATGGGATCTACTCCAGCAGTGAATGAGACTCCAAGGGCTAGAGTTTTTGATATGTCGGTAAAGGACTCTATCCAGGATACTGATGTCATGGCAGGTACGCTTAATGTGAATTCTTTATGTGCTAAAGTGTTAATAGATTCGGGAGCAACTCGATCATTTATTTCTCAAGATTTTGTTAGTAAGTTAAATTATTTAGTTGAGTATTTAAATGAAATCATGACTGTGGAATTAGAAAATCAAGAACGTGCATATGTTAATCAAGTTTGTGGGAATTGTGAAATTGAGATTTCTGGTAATAAGTTTTGTGTGGATATGATACCATTTAAGCTAGGAGAGTTTGACGTCATCTTAGGAATGGATTGGTTATCTAAGCACGATGCCAGATAGATTGTCGAAATAAGAAGGTAATGGTAAAGACGCCAGACGAAAGGATAGCAACGTTTAAGGGCCAGAAACAAGCAAAGAAGTTCTTAACGATGATTCAATCTAAAAAGTTACTACGACAAGGATGCGAGCATTTCGTTACATATGTGATTGATAGAAGTTAGGAGCCAGCAAAAGTCGAAGATATTCCGGTAGTCAATGAATTTCCATATGTGTTTCCCGATGAGTTACCAGGACTTCCTCCAGATAGAGAAATTGAGTTTGCGATCGATTTAGCACCTGGAACAGAACCAGTATCCAAGGCCCCGTACAGAATGGCGCCCGTTGAGATGAAGGAACTAGCAAAGCAATTACAAGAGTTGTTAGAGAAAGGAGTAATCAGACCTAGTGTATCCCCGTGGGGTGCACCGGTGCTATTTGTCAAGAAGAAGGATGGAAGCATGAGACTGTGCATCGATTATCGGGAACTCAACAAGCTTACAATTAAGAACAAGTATCCATTGCCTAGGATTGATGATTTGTTTGACCAGTTGAAAGGAGCCAAGTACTTCTCCAAGATCGATTTGAGATCGAGATATCACTAACTAAGGATTAAGCCAGAAGATATACCAAAGACAGCTTTCAGAACAAGGTATGGACATTATGAATTTTTAGTGATGTCTTTTGGATTAACCAATGCCCCGACGACATTCATGGACCTGATGAACATAATTTTCAAGGAATACTTGGACAAGTTTGTTATTTTGTTTATAGATGATGTTTTGATTTATTCAAAGACAGAAGAGGATCATGCATAACATTTGAGGACAACTTTGGAGATTTTGAGGAAGAAAAAGTTGTATGCTAAATTCTCAAAGTGTGAGTTTTGGCTACAAGAAGTTCAGTTCTTAGGACATATAGTCAGTAATGAAGGGATCAAAGTGGACCCAGCGAAGATTGAAGCAATTATAAATTAGGAAAGACCGAGAACACCGATAGAGGTAAGAAGTTTCTTGGGATTAGCGGGATATTATCGCTGATTTGTTCAAAATTTCTCAAGAATTGCAACACCATTGACAAAGCTTACACGGGAGAATGAAAAGTTTATATGGAATGACAAATGTGAAGAAAGTTTTCAGGAATTAAAGCAAAGATTAATCACGGCAACTGTTTTGTCACTTCCAGATGATCAAGGGAATTTTGTAATCTATAGTGATGCTTCTCATAAAGGACTTAGATGCGTTCTGATGTAGCATGATAAGATTATTGCGTATGCGTCAAGGCAATTGAAACCACACGAACAAAAGTATCCTACTCATGATTTGGAGCTAGCATCCATAGTATTCCCTTTAAAGATTTGGAGACATTATTTATATGGAGAAAATTGCGAGATTTATACGGATCACAAAAGCTTGAAGTACATATTCACACAAAAGGAGCTTAATATGAGACATAGAAGATGGTTAGAGTTGATTAAGGATTACGATTGCATGATTAACTATCATCCTGGTAAAGCAAATATTGTGGCGAACTCGTTAAGTCGGAAATAAAAGTTGAATATGTTATCAGTACCCGAAGAGATATACAAGGAATTTTAGAAACTGGAATTGGAAATTAGAGTTTGCAAGCCTGATGAAGCGAAAGTGTATAGTATGATTTTCCAGCTGGAGTTGTTAGAAAAGATAGGGAAGTGTCAAGAGGAGGTAATGGATCAGGACATTAATCGTTTGGTAGGTGAGGAGTTGTGCACGCAAAATGACGATCAAGGTATTCTTAGATTTTCTTCTAGAATTTGGATTCCACCAGTAACGGAGTTGAACAATGAAATTTTACAGGAAGCTCATAATTCAAGGTATTCAATCCATCCCGGGAGTACCAAGATGTACAGAGATTTAAAGGAAAATTATTGGTGGCCAGATATGAAGAGGGAGATTGTAGAATAGGTTAGCAGATGTTATACATGTCAAAGAGTTAAAGCAGAGCATGAGAGACCAAGTGGATTGTTACAGCCATTAGAGATTCCAGAATGGAAGTGGGAATATATTTCCATGGATTTCATAGTCGGATTACCAAGGACGAAAGCCAATCATGATGCCATTTGGGTTATAGTGGATAGACTTACCAAGTCAGCTCATTTTCTGCCTATAAATGAAAGATTTTCACTAGACAAGTTAGTCCATATGTACCTGAAAGAAATCGTAGTTCGTCATGGAGTTCCTGTGTCTATCGTATCCGATCGAGATCCGAGGTTTAATTCAAGATTTTGGAAGAGTTTTCAAGAATGTTTGGGAACGAGACTGAATATGAGTACGGCTTACCATCCACAAACGGACGGCCAAAGTGAACGAACAATCCAGACAATCGAAGACATATTACGTGTTTGTGCTATTGATTTCAAAGGAAGTTGGGATGAACATTTACCCTTGGTAGAATTTGCTTACAATAACAGTTATCATGCCAGCATTGGGATGCCACCCTATGAAGCTCTTTATGGATGCAAATGTCGATCTCCAGTGTATTGGGATGAAGTAGGAGAATGCAAGATACTTGGACCCGAATTGGTGCAATAGATGAAGGAAGTGGTTGAAATTATCTAGAAGAGATTAATAGCAACACAAGATCGTCAAAGGAAGTATGCAGATCAATCAAGGAAAGATATGGAATTCGAAGAAGAAAATCTAGTATTACTGAAAGTATCTCCGTGGAAAGGATTGACAATATTCGGGAAGAAAGGAAAACTGAGCCCTAGATATGTCGGACCTTTTGAGATTCTAAAGCGTGTGGAAAAAGTAGCTTACGAGTTGGCATTACCCCCGCACATGGAGCACATTCAAAATGTTTTTCACGTATCTATGCTTAAGAAGTATAATCCAGACTCCAGGCATGTAATCGAATACGAGCCAATAGAACTTCAAGCATATTTATCGTATATAGAGAGTCCAATAGAGATTCTAGAAGAAAGAGAGAAAGTGTTAAGAATTAAAGTGGTAAAGTTAGTAAGAGTATTGTGGAGAAAACCAAAGGTTGAAGATTTAGAAAGTGATATGAAAGAAAAGTACCCTCATTTGTTTTTTAGGAGATTCTGAGGACAGAATCCTTTTAAGGGGGGGAAGGATGTAATATCCGGGATATATCATTTAATTATTTTTGCTAATAAATAAATATTATGCATATTCAATATTTATTCTGTGAATTATTTGTTAAGTGGTATATGTGTATGGATGTTTAAAAATAATATAAATTGAGTATTTTAATTTTTATATGTCCAAAATAAAATATAGATAATTGTCATATCTTCCTATTTATTTTTATGATGATTTATGATTTTATAGGAAATTTATGGATTTTATAAATTCGTTTTCAGAGTATTTATAAACTATTTTATATAATCGGGAACCAGCCGACTTCACCCGTTTTTACGTTTTTATAAGCTGAAACTTTTCCGAAAACTCCTTCCAAACCTAATTGCAATATTTCGAGCATTTTCCATGTTTTGACTTTTTCGATCCGGCGTACGGTTTGTCCTGTGCAGGTCCCGGCGCAATATTTTCGATATAAAATTCATTTCGGTAAATCAATAAAACTCGTATTTTCGATAAACGGGATCTTTTTATTAAACTATTATAATTATCACCTCGTAATACGTGTAACCAGGCGTTGAGACCAAGACCACAGTATAAATTGTACAGATTTGGATAATTATCCCGAAAACCGGTACCGTTCGGATCTATTTTTATAAATAAACGTACTATTTTATATCCGGAATGATCCAGCGGGATACTAATTTTCCGTAAATATAAATAGCCTTTACCGTATTTTATTTCGTACCGGAAATCATTTGCAAACAGTAATTATTGAATTTTCCAGGGAAAATACTTATATTCATAAAACTTTCGGAGAATCAAACTACAATTTGGAGGTGTTATTGAAATCTGCCCGGGAAGCTCTAGTAACCAAAATAGAGGTTTTGAAGTGTTCTATCAGTTTCTTCAAGTTTCAGAACTGCAGAATCAAATGTTTATTTTCTATATTTTTATTTATTTTCGAATTATTTTGATTAAAATTATGAATTTTTGTTCGAATAATTGTTTGATGATTGCATGTTGTAGAGCTTGTCTTCCTGATAATTTTGATATGTCATATAACTGATTTGGAGTTTAATAACATGTTCAAAATTGAGTTTAATTTTCGAATTTTGAAATTAGGGTTTATAGCCCGTATGAATGTTCTTAATTGGAATTTAGGGGTTTCTGTTCTAGGGGTTATTAGATGATTTTGTTTATTATACTGTGTTCCTTATTGAATTTGCAATCGATTCATGTTTATTATAACAAATGACGATTCTTGGTTTGCTCAAATCGAAGCAAACAAGTTCACCAGAAACGGGCGAACTTCTCGGCCAATTTCCGGCCAATTCTGGAATAGGTTGTGTGTTTTGATTGCTGGTATAAGTTCCTGGTGGTCCATACTTTAATTCTGGAGAGCGTCGTGGCCTGAGGTGGCCAGAATCGTGTTCTCCGGCCACTCTGGCGGAGTCGGCGGCGGGGCTGACAAAATTGCAAACAGGCCCCTGTAGTTTTGAAAGAGAAACAGTTTAGTCCCTGTAGTTTGTAAACTTTGCAAAAATAGGATTCATATTTATAAATTATTAAAAAATCATGTTTCCTGTTTATTTTAATTATAAAAATTCATTTTTAATTATTAAAAATTCCAAAAATTATTATTTTAATTCCAAAATTTATTTTTAATTCTAAAATAAATCTGAATTAATTAGTTAATTAATTTTAGTTAATAATTAATCAGTTAATTGGTCAATTAATTGGTAAATTAATTGATTAATTGATTTAATTAATTATTAATTGATTTTAATTAATTATTAATTGATTTTAATTAATTATTTAATTAGATTTAATTATTTATTTTTGATTAAAAAATTCTGAAAAATAGTTTCGAGCTTTAAAATATTATTCTAAATTATTTTCAAGGCTCGAAAATTATTATAAAATTATTCTGAAGCCAGATTCGGCCAACCGAACCCTGTTTATTGTTTCAAAAATGGTTCAACGACCCGTCTAAATTCTGAAAAATGTTTTAAAATTCATATTAAATATTTGAAAAATCATTTTAACATCAAACCTTCTTTGAAAAGTATTTCTAATCAAATATCTTACGTGTTATTTGTTATATGTGCATTGAATAATGTGTTAAATGCATATGTGTATGTTATATGACTATTTTGATCGTATCTTTCGATCCGTTAATCGGATTTGGGTAAAATGAAGGGTAGATAGAAGTGTATACGAATAAAATCGTATGAGTTAAGTATTGATAGATACTTATGATATGTTAGCAGAAGAGGAAAAGTGTAGAAAAGGGAAGCAAGTAGTCGAGGAATGGGAGATTGTGATTGGAAGTTAGTGAAGTATAGCAAGCTAATATCAGGCAAGTATTCTGAACTTTCTCGAGATATATTATGAATAGCTGATAGTTCTATTTTATATTGCAAGTGCTTTGAAGCACTGAACCCTAAACCTTGATTCCAGTTATTGATCTTTGAACCACAAACCTTATTCTTTCTGAACCATTGATTGTTGAATGCCCGAACACGAACCACAGATATATGATACTACTCCACAAATACATACAAACTAAATACCGAACACTGAATCAAGATTTCCTATATATTCAAACCATTGTACCCTATGCTTTGAAAGACCAAATCCTTATAACCTTGAAACTTTGATTCTTTTATTATCCAATCTTTTCACCACCTGATAGCCATTCCTTGAAATTGCCATATTATTCCCTTGTGAAGATTGAAACCATTTCATAATTGGAAATCCAGTATTGTTTATGATTATGTTTATTGCTTTATATTGTTTATTCTGTTATTGTGATAGAATTGGATTGTTTTATAAAATCGTGGACCAGATTCGCGGTCAGACCAGATTGGTGGTCAAGTTAGGCCAATGTGTGCCTTGGATCCAATAATTAGAGCAGAGCTATGTGCCTTGCTCAGGATTAGTGCGTGACTGATCAGCAGCCTAACCTTTATTTTTAAAATGAAAATATAATATCCAATTCTACATTATTATTCATTGTTCCCTTGATACCGTAACTCATTTCACTTGATCATTTTATTCTCAGTATTGTCAATGTCACTTGCTGAGCTAGTTAGCTCATTTGTGCGATGTTATTTATGTTTTTTTTCCAGTTAAGAAGGAACCTGTCGGTAGCGAGGATCCCCAACCCAGTGCGAGAGCTAGGGGTTTAGGTTGATCGAGTTAAGCTAGCTGACAGCTTTTGAGATAGTTTAAGTTTGTAATAATGTTTAATATTCAATTGTAAGATTGAATAGTTGGGATTTGGATGTTTGTGATATAAGTATGTGTGTGGCTTGTGTGCATACTTTAACATGTTACGGTCCGTGTTATTGGTAATTAGAGTCCCTGCATGTTATTATTATTATTATCTTTATTATTGTTATAAGCACATTATAAATAAGATGTATGTGTGTGGACCCCAAACTTCTAACCCGGGTTTGGAGGGCGCCACAAAAAGGATGACACGTATCACATTTGTTGGATATGTGTCTGCAGCCTAAAAAATTGTACCATTTCTTTTTCTTTCTCCTAACTCTCTGCTCTCATCTCTTTACTCCCTCTCTCGATCTCTCTGTTCTCTCAAAATCTCTCTCTGTTCTCTCGTTTTCTCTCATCCTCTCTTTTCTCTCCTTTCATTTTCTTCCCTCCCCGTGGTTTCTCAGTTCCCGATGAGTTTTCCGACCGATTTCCTGGCAAGTCCTTTTGTTTCATCTCTGTTCAAACTAATATATATATATGTACATATATATGATTGTATATATGATTGTGCTGGTGTGTGTGTTCGTGATTGTGTATGGTTTCCGCTTTGTTCCTGGTTCTTGGTGCTACCGCCTCTTAGAAATCCCGAGAGGCATGATGGCGCGTGTGTGCAGTGCGTATGCGCGTGGGTGACTATGTTTTTGTTGATGCTGTTGGCTGTGTTGTGGCTCAATTATTCAGAAATTAATTTTATTATTTTATTATTTCTGCAGGAAGTTAATTGAATGATATTCCTGAAATAAAAGATTTTTATGCAGGGAATTATTTGCAATCGGTGAAATTCGTATGGAAACCCAAAATTTATCGGGCACTGACGAATTTTACCGATGTCGATGATGAGCCTTGGTGAGTTGACGGTGGACCGTGATGAATTATTCTGAATCCTATATTTATAAAACAAATAAATTAGTTCGTTAAATTATTTTTCAGAATAAAAATAATTAATTATTTTTAAAAGTTGTATCGTTAGTTGGATTGTGAAGTGTGATTGTTGGGTTGTGAATTGTGATTTGATTGGGATTATGGCATCGATTATGTTTCGAAAGGTAGGCCGATAAATAGAGGAGACGCTGCTCGATTTTAGAGAAAATTAATTTCAGAAATACGGGAACGCATCCTGTAAATATCGGGAATATCAATCGGACATATATAATTGAATATTTATAAATAGTTTACGGAAACTACTTTCATATCATGGTGAAGTATTTTGTAGAATAATCCAGTGAACCTGCGTTTCTGAAACGATGATTATACGTATTTTCTGAAAATAGATACCAAACTGAGTTTTGAGTACGTGGACCTTAGTTGTTGTGTGTATTATAGTAATACGTATACTTACAATTCGGGAATTGTTATCGTTTGGGTAGAAGTGATAACAAGGATATGTCAAGCATAATTGGTTAGGGAAGTTCGATTCTGTTGGTTCTAATCGGAGGACCCGAGAGTTGACATCAAACTAAAGATAGCCTAGTGACAACCGAAAAGCTCAGCAAGGTTCCAATCGAAGGACCTGAGTGTTGAAGTCAGATCCAGGATAGTCTAATAGTTAGACGATAAAGCCCGAGCGTCCAAGTCGATCGAGAGTCAACCAGTATTAGTTGTAAAGCTCTGCAAGGTAAGTACCCCTGACCATATCTTCTATGGTTCAGTAATATAAGAATAACTGTTGATTTAAATTTTATACTAGAACAGAACGTTTTAAGTTACGTATCCCCTGTGTTTAAAAATGTTTGTTAACTTGTGTTTTGGGGAAAAGTAACTTCTGAAAATGCCTATCTCTAAACTGTGATTAATATGGAAAAGGTTTTGGAAAGGGTGTTGTGATAGAATTGTTTTGAAAAGAGATAGGTATAAGTGGTTTGAAAAATGGATAAAATAGATAAGATAATTGGATGAGCGTGTGCAAGGGGCCTGTAACGACCAGGAAGATGGCGTAAATGGCTAAGTTGGTTGCACACCCTATTTAAACCACTTAGTCCATCGTGATAGAGACTTAGCTAGTCTCTGAGTTCTGGAACAAGTTTTATGGGATGACAGATGGAGCCTCCCGGTGATAATAGCCTGATCAGCTGTCTCATTATTGATCATCCAGTATATATATATCTAAGCGAGATTTTGTGGTTCCCGTAACGGAATAAATGGTTTTGAGGTCCCCGTAACGGGACATATGATTTTGTGGTTCCTGTAATGGAACAGATGATTTAAAAATGAAAATAGCATGCTAAAATTGGACTCTGGTATTTGTATAGCACAGGACTGATGTTATTATTTTATAGAGCATGCTAGTTGTTGATATCCAGTTTATACCTATTTTACTTGTTTTTCGTAAACGTGTTATGATTTCTATTCCTATAACTGTTTATCATAAACTGTTTTAATTATTATTCATATAGTGATACTGTTGAGCGATTGATCGCTCACTCTTGCAAAATGTTTTATACATTTATTTATTGCAGATGCCTAAGAGACCCCTTTGTCATAGGCAGGGCCAGATTCCAGTTCCTTCCGTACCAGGCTCCTCTGAGGTGGTTGTGTCAAATCAGATGTGGTCTGTTGAGTTATTGTATTAAGTTAGTTGTGTCCAGATTGTTTGAATTAAGTTGGTTTGTAATAGTTGTGTAAGCTAAGTCATACTTGAACCTGGAAAAGATCTTGGAAAGGGGTTGTGTTTGTATTGAAATAAGAATGAGTTGGTTGTATTATAATTGTGGTTTATTGATATTCGTGATGTCATCTCCTGACCCCGGGGTTGAGGCCGTCACATGCCCCGTATTTACTCTGTTGTTCTCCTTGACTTGACTTGATTCTCCTGTAACAAATTTCTTGGAAACTGATCCATATTTATCATTGAGTTTAGCTAGCTTAACTTTTCTAATTGGTTTCTTTTCAATTGACGGATGTGGTTCCTTATCTTTCGACGAATAATTTATTTAGATTTTGACGAATAAACTTCATCATCTGTTGATTCCACATCCGTTGATAATCCTTCTACTAACACATAATCCCATTTCTCCTTGATCTTTTTCCAGGCTTCTTCACAAAATTATTTTATACCTTGAACCTTAGCAATTTGGGCACTTTCATTTCTTGATGATTTCTAAGCCTTGATTATCTCTTGCTCTCGTTCAAGCTGCTTTCTTAAAATTTCTTCTTTCTTCAAGGATTCAGTCAATTCATCTTTTGCAATCTTGCACTCAATCTTCAGTTTCTCAAACTCAACAAATTGAGTTTCTAACACAGTGTTCCTCTCACTTAAAAACATATTATTATCTTAATTTTTTATATTTTCTTTAGTGAGTGATTTAAGTGTAACATGCAGGTGATATAATTATGTTGACATGTCATTTATGGAATCATTACACTCATCTTTAGAAAGGTGTGCTAGATTAATAGTGATGACTTGATTGCTTGAAGAACTGACTTCTGCTTCATCTGATTTGTCCATTAGGGCTAAGTTGACATAGCTTGTTTCTTCATCTTCATCTATCCTATCAGCTGTGCAGCCATTTTCTTGAGTCAAAAAGGCCATTTCCTTTTGATTGAGTAGTTCAAAGTACTTCTTTTTGTAATCCACAGGCTCAAACTTCTTTTTCTAAGAATCAGGCTTTCTGCATTCATTGAAAAAATGACCACTCAAGTGACATTTGAAACACTTGAATTTAGATTTATCCACCATGTTTCTATTTGGCTTGGTTGCCCAAAAATTATTTTTGAATTTGAGTTTGGAAAATATTCTTGATAGGAAAACCAGATGTTCTTTTATGTCTTTCATTTTATCCTGACTAAGATGGTCTTCATGCTCATCCATTAGCCCTTTTCCTTTGTCTTCGCAAACCCTTGAGTTTGGTGCAAATTCCACAGCTTCAACCTTCCTCTTTCGCTCTCTCTTGTTCAGCTACCAATGCAATAGATCCTCCCTTCTTCCTTTCTTTCTCTAACTGCTCATCTTGTTCCAACTCAAGCTCATAAGTTTTTAGAATGCCATACAGTCTCTCCAAAGTAAATTTCCTATAATCTTGAGAGTTTCTAAGAGAGACAATCATAGGCTTCCAATCTTTTGGTAGAGGTCTAAGGAATTTCAGGTTTGGATCTTTTGTCTGGTAGATTCTTCCATGCAGCTTTAGTTCATTTAGTAGTTTTTTAAACCTACTAAAAATGTCACTTAAGGACTCACTTTTTTTATAATGAAAGTGCTCATACTGCTGTATTAGAAGTTGCATCTTGTTTTCCCTCACTTGTTTAGTTCCATCACATATGATTTAAATTATATCCCAAATATCCTTAGCAGATTTACAATTAATTATATTGTTAAACATATCACTATCAAGAACATTGAACATAATGTTCATAGCTTTTTTATCTTGTGAACTTGCTCAATGTCTTCATCTGTCCATTATGAATGTGGCTTTGGAATGCTTTGCTCCTTTCTTACAGCTCCTTCAATATCTATAGCAGCTTTTCGAGGAATATGAGGGCCTTACTCAATGCAATCAACATACCTTTCATCTTGAGAGAGAAGATGCATATGCATTTTTACCTTCCAATGGTGATATTTGTCTTTATCCATAAAAGGGATCTTCACTCCAACATATTTCCTACTCATGTTGTTAATTGTTTTGATCTTTAAACTCTTAGTGTGTCAAGAGCTTGCTCTGATACCAATTGTTATTCCCAAATAATCTAACAATAGAATTACAGAAGGGGGTTGAATGTAATTCTTGGTTTCTTTTCAAAGTTAAGAAAATTCTTTACCAAAATATATATGTGTTTGAATATGCAAGTGCGCGGAAATGAAATATAAATGTATTCAAGTCACAAAGTAATTAAACACAAAGATTTAAAAACTTTATGGTGGATTGATCTTTTCCACCTGAGATATATATTGATTGAGAACTCTATGATGCAAGAATGCACACAGCTGCTTACAAGTAAAATTACAAAGAACAAATAAATTCCTAACAGATGTAGCTTTTTCTATTTCTCAGTTCAATCAATTGATATTCATCTACTTTCTACTCTTGGTTTTTATATCACTAAGTTACAAATGAAAAAGATAAAAATATACAACAAAATATCTAAGTCTAATCACATGTTTCTCCATCTCTCTATCTAACATCTTTGTATATCTTCAAGTAAGCATGGAAATGGAAGTGCTTCTTTGTTCTCAAAATCCTGCAAATAGGCTGCCACATTTCTTTTGTATACAATTAACCCATATGACTGTCAAATCACTATCAACTTCTTTTTGAATTTGTTATCAGTCGAGACTTTATAGATTATCCATTAAGTCTCTATTAGATCATCTGTTTATAGTATCTTGAGTCATCCGTCGAAGCCTTGTAGAATCATTCGTTGAAAGTATTTCCATAGCAGTGGACATAATTTCATTTATGCAAAATTACAAGACATCTAATATTTGAAATTAGGCAACCTATTTTGCATATCATTCTAGTAGTCAACATGACTTAGAATATCCTACAACCTCTAATCCTTTAAGACATTACTATAAGCAGGAATGTGCTACAAATACTCATTTAAACATAAGCTACTTCTTTCAACATATGACAAAGTAAGATTATCTATTGAAAGCTACAAACATACTTAATTAAATCTACTAAGGTGTTTTATTAAAATATCATCAAGCCTATAATATATTCCTAACACCTGTCATATTCCTGGAATATTAGATATAATTGATGATATCTGGACAGAAACTATCAGAAGTTCTTATCAGGACTTATATCAGCATTTACTGAAGGGTGACGTCATTAGTACTTATATCAATAATTGATAATTAGAAGATGATGTCATCAGGATTTGTCACCTCAGTAGATATTCGAGAAGGAAAAGGAAAGCAGAAATTTAAGGCGGTGAAGCACTTTATCTCAGAAGCAATCATACATGGTTATGTAATAGATTTCCTTATTATAATAGAATATGATTCCTTATTGATTGTATAGCTGGTCTCTATATAAAGCACATATTAGGTTCATGCTATAAGCATTGTGAACATTGTTATATCGTTCGCATAACCTAGCAGCTCTCAAGAATATTTGTTCATCGTTTTGAGAGAGTACGTTTATAATCAGTTTTTATCTGCTAATATAAAAAATGTTGATTATGTTGAAGCTTTGTCGAATTGATTGCATAAACTGTATTAAACCCCCTCTATAGTTGATTACGGACCTAACAATTGGTATCAGAGTTTGATGTTGACATACAAATAGTTTAAGATATGAAAATCAATCTTTAATGGCAGACAAAGAAGCACCATCGAATCCACAACCACCACCCCCATCCACATCACAGATTAGTAGCAACATGAGTAGGTATGAAACCATCAAGGTGCCAATCTTGAAGATACATGAATATCCAATCTGGAAAGTCAGGATGACTATGTGCTTGGAAGCCACGGATCCTGAATATTTAAGCAGGACTTATGATGGTCCTCATAAACCAATGAAGGTAGCTGTTTCCGTTGCAGGAGAACCATAAAAAATGGTTGAAAAAAAAGAAAGGACTACACTCCTAAAGATCTTTCATTTAATATGAAGGATGCTAAAGTCAGACACATCTTGCATAGCAGTCTTGATAGTGTTACGTCCAATAGAGTTATTGGATGTAAAACACTAAAAGAGATATGTGATGCTTTAGAAGTAAAGTGTCAAGACGCTATCAAGGGGAACTGGAGGACAATACTTACTCAAGAATATGAACACTTTGACTCAAGAGATAATGAGTCCTTAACTGAGATCTATGACAGATTTCAGAAGCTTCTCAATGACTTGTCTCTTGTCGACAAGGAGTATGATTCAGAGGATTCAAACTTGAAGTTCCTAGTTGCTCTCTATAACGCCCCCAAATCCGGGGTCAGGAGATTTGGTCGTCACTATGAAACCTCAATCCAAAATAACTTGTTTAATAAATAAATAATTTCCAGCAACTCAAATATATCATCTTTGGCCCCAAACTACACCAGGATCTTTTCAGGTTACATTTCTAGAAACAAGAATTCCAAATTTCAGAAATAAAATTTTCACTTTCTTTTTAAAACTCTTTTCAACAATTCACAAACTCAAAACTTAACCCACTAGTATAATTTCAAAAAAAAGTATACTAGATCAATGATTTATTAATCATAACTAATATATATATATACACAACTTTATACAATAGAACTTACTTTAGTTCCGCAAGCCCTGGACCAACCACCTTCCAAAAGCATTTTCCTTTGCTTTCTCGAATTATGTAGCTAAACAGCACAAGTTATTCCTCACTATAAAGTTAAATTTAAAAGCAGGCAAGTATGAGCGAAATAAATGCTCAGCAAGTTCATTGTAACATATATATGGTCTTTTTGTTATAAAACCGACGTCTGCAATAGAGTAGAACATTTAAAATCAGAATTACTAAATCAAAAAAATTAGTTAAGGAATCCCAGAATTGGTTGCTCATTTATATTCAAAACCCTTTCGATATTTTTGAGCGAAAATGATTCAGCAATACTTTGAATCTTGACGAGGATAAACTCGTAAAACAATGTTTACGAAAATATCGTAAACAACAACATGAAATAGTGATTATGGACTGAATCATAAACTTTATTCAAAACCGAACTCTTTATATAAATACATATTTTGATGTCATATCAAATTAGATATCAATACTAACTTTGATGCTCATAACACCCCCTACCGACTTCAACATCAATCATATATATTAATAACACCTTTGATATTTAACAACAAATTAAGTATCAACATCAATCAGAAACTGAATTTCACATTTAATCCAAAACAAAAACACTTGATCGATCATTTATTATATGATTATAAAAAACAATATAATAATTTAGATTGGAATCTTTCACCGACGGACGTACTATCACATGCTGATCAGCCCGTGTGATAGCATAGGATCATGATTCGTAGTAACATGTCCCACAATGCGAGTACTCAAATAAAAAGGCAATATATCTGTTTGTGACATAAGTTGTATTATAAATATTTCATATAATACATGACCTCCGCTGGACCGTCCGCCCCGGTCACTTACACATTCATCCATTCTTAAAACCTTTTATTGAAAGGGGTCATAATAATCGACACCCTTATAAATTTTATTCCCCCATTCACTTGGGCATGAATACTCGCAACAAAAATCATCTTTCTCAAGGTATAAAATATTTATAAATCCAGTATTTGGATAGGTAAAAACACTTACTATTTTGAACTTAGAATAACGGAAGAGTACTTGTATGATAAGCATTAAATTCAACGATATGTAAAACAGGTATCTATTTTGAAGTGGGAATAGAGAAAAATACTTGCATAATCATAAGAATTTTGATATGTAAAATATTGAACTATTCTGGAATTAGAATAGTACAGAGAACTTGCCTTTGGTTTTTAGCAGTTAGGCACACTCGCAATAACACAATCCCTCATTCTGACATCTCAGGGCATCTTCATCTTTTATTCCAACATTTCACTGATATACTGCTCCTGCGATTGCTAGAAGCCAGATTTTTATTACTGGTCCACTGTACTCTCGATCCAGTCCATTTCATTCTTTCCTGTGTGTGATCCTGATCAACTCAAACGAGCCACATCTATAATTAAAAGATACAACTTAATTTTCTACATAATACTACTCAACGAATTACGCGTCAAAACCCTATCGTCTACCCATACGATAGCCCACACATAAGGAAAATAGTCAAACACAAGAATTCCAACTCACGTACGCACGTAATTTATATAGCACGTAATCAGATAATCAACATATCACATAATTCATATAACACATAACTCGTTTCTTCAAAACATTCGACTCGATACGTTTAAAATAGAAATCAAGTCGAAATACGACTTTTTGATAAATACGAGACTCAGAACTTACTTGCAAATCAAGCGACCTTTCGAAACAAAAGGATTTGGGTCTCGAAAGTATTTTAATAGAAGCGAAATATTTTTCTGAGCATAGACGCGTTCGTTTCATATTAAACGGGAAAACTGTCTATTTATTAGGAATAAAATAAGAATAAATCAATTAATAATAATGTCAATTGATTTTTAAATACCTAACTATAATTTTTAAAAGTTCAAAAATAATTTTAAGGAATTATTAGGCTTAATTATAAATAATTATATTTTATTTAACTATTTATAAATAAAATTAATTGATTAATTCAATTAATTTATAAATAATCAATTAAAATAAATTATAAATAATTAAATCACATTGGAATTTGGAAAATAATAAAAGAAAATAATTTTTGTAATTTAAACGAATTTAGTTAATTAAAATAATTAACTAAAAAAAATTTTGAAATAAAAAAATGATTTTTGGAAAATAGAAAATAAATTTTGAATTAAATTTTACAATAAAATCTGCATAAACATATTTCTAAACTGGAATAGGGGAATTTTGGATTGAAATGGGGTCGATTAGCGGGTCGAAAACCGGGTTAATGGGTTTAATAAGAACACCAACAACCTTACCGGAATCACCAAGAAGGTCACCGTTTTCTGGGAACGATCCCCAGTTTCCGGCGAACTTCTGGTGACTCCCGCAGGTCCCGAAGAGCCATGGACGAGGCCTAAAACACAGCTTTGGTTCCATTTTTCGATCAAAACAACAATATCATCAACCCAGAAAGCCAACGGTGCAACAAAAAAGATCATAATATCTCAGAAATTTAATTTTCGATCAACACCGAGCAAGAACTCGGAATAATCCGGAGAGAACCTTATCTTCACGATTTCTCAACGAAAAATCACGTTTAATATGCCAAAATGATGCTCAGGATATCTACAATCATTCTATAATCAAAATCTATCAAACTAATATCAATCATCTGTGAAATCAAAAATTTAAAAAGTGATAAAACCAAGAACTCACATTATATCATATTGAACTACAACATCAACAAAACCGGTTCAAATCAATTATAATAGTCCTGATAAAGCTAATTACCACATGAAGAATAATCAAAAGTTCATAGAAATCAAGAACCCAATTCGAGCTCAAGAACAAAAAAATCGAATTTTATAAAGAATCAACCTTTGTTAGTGAAATTGGTATCAAAATGACGGGCTCGATGATAGCTTCAATTTGGTTATTCGAGCATCATGAACGGATCAATGAAATTCTCAAAATCAAAGAATCTTTGATCAAGAACCAATCTCACCCCCGAAATCTGTTTTTTATTTTATTGTTTTTGATAATAATGAATAATAAAATAAGTTTTTCAGCTATTTATATTTTTAGAAAAATAAATACCCCAAAATCAATTAAGGATGTTTTTATCCCATAATTAAAATAATTAGGCCCAAAAATAATAAGTATGGGGAATAATTTCTAAATCAAATAAATATAAAATTTATGCCAAAATTTTCCAAAAATTATGAATAATTCAAAAATGCAAAAATAATGGGTACTTAAAATATGCATGATTTTATAAAAATAAAAATATGAGTTTTGTGGGCTTAACATCCCGGTGGGGTCCCAGTCCATTGATTTTTGAGAAACTGAAATATTTCCTAAATTAATAGAAAACCCCGAAAACACATATAATGCATGCAAATGCACATAAAAAGAGCTAAAACAAGTACCTCGATTAAAACGTACTTTGACACGCATCCGAATTGAGGGTAATTTCATACAAATGCATTTTAAACACTTAATGAGTATCCGAAAAATACTCTAGTCCTTACGGGACCACACATAAATCCACCCCATGTTAAATCATGGCAAGTAACCTTTTTAAATAATATTAAAAACATACTATTCATTTTAACATGTAACAAAATAATCGGTAAACATTAGTTTTGAATAATTTGGCATCTCACCCAATACCTGGGTGAACACGGATATAAACGAATATACTTTTGACACATATATAAAATATCCACTTGATCCCTAAAATTTTAAAATGAACCCAACTCGCCAGTATCAATAAAATGATCAGCTTTTAATAATATTTTGAAATAGTAAAAGTATTTAAATACTTTCAAAGAACAAAAAGGGATCGACACCAGCTACAAATTAAGACATTAATCCAGCTAAAGACAGGAACTCACGAAACAGTAATAAAATATCCACCATCTTATTCCTTTCAAATCAGAAAATCACATAAACATATTCAAAGAAGAATAATAATATTTATGAAAAATACGGAATATCACAATCTACCCCTTATAAGGATTCCGTCCACGGAATCAACATAAGAGAGCACTAGGGATCTTCTGGCCAACTTTCCATTTTTGCATAAGCAACCTTTCTGAAAATCTCAAATAAAAACTTGGATTACTTGTATAATATAATTATCACGGGAGCTTCACTCATCAACACTTTCCATCCATATATCATTTGACCAATTTCTCAATGGAATCACTTTTACTGATAGAGAGAAAGAAGAATAGAGAGAAAGATGAAGAGAAAGAAAAAGAAAGACAGATAGAGATAAATAAACAAAAATAAAGAAACAGACTGACTGCGTTATATGCTATTGATATTTTAATCATATTGCAATCCACTATTGTTCTTGGTAATACCATCACAAAGTCTTACTTTGACTTGACTAGAATAATCCTTGGTTGGCATCCTTCGAATATTTGAGATAATAAAATCATGGAATTCAAAAAAGGAAAGAGTTTCATATCATAACGGGTGTCCCATCATGGGGTTACCAAAAATCTGAGCTTTTGAGAAAGTATTTTTGAAATGAAAGAATAACTGAGAGATGAATATGATCAAATGAACTTGGTATTGCGTGCCCAAATTAAGACACTACTAAAGGATTTTAACTTCTTGTAGTCACAACACACAAGTGATGGTGTCCCATCCAACTCCTATCACACAGACAGGTATACCTTTTGTCCCCTACAGTTAGGGTTGTTCATCTCAGTGAGAACAAAAGAATATCAAAGGAATTCAAAATCAAATGAATAAAACTGAAAAGATTTCAAAGCTGATATTTCTAAAGGAGATGAAATTCAAAAAACAAAATTATGGCACAAAATGGCCAAGTGGTGTCATATCAGACCTCTTCTGTTGACTCGTCATCCAATTCTAGACACTTCTTCATGTTCTAAGGATATCGATAATCTTTGTCATCGTCGAACTATAGTAGCCTCGAAAGATTCCACAATAGAAGTTTACAACTGCCAGGAGTTTTGTCCAGCTCAACACAAACATCTCAAACGAATGCGCCTATCTTAGCTTACTCGTTAGTACTATATCCAATAGTCCAACAGGAACTCGACATGAGCTCAAGCGTCCTCACATAATTATACACACTCATACACACTCTCATTTCTAGTTTACTACAACCTCAGCTCTGATACCAACCTGTAACACCTCCAACTCCGGGGTCAGGAGATTTGGTCATCACTATGAAACCTCAATCCAAAATAACATGTTTAATCAATAAATAAATGCCAGAAACTCAAATATAGCATCTGTGACCCCAAACTACACCAGGATCTTTTCAGGTTATAGTTCTAGAAACAAGAATTCCAAATTTCAAAAATAAATTTTTCACTTTCTTTTTAAAACTCTTTTCAACAATTCCCAAACTCAAAACTTAACCCACTAGTATAATTTTGAAAAGAAGTATACTAGACCAACGATTTAATAATCATAACTAATATTTATATACATATGCACAACTTTATACAATATAACTTACTTTAGTTCCATAAACCTTGGACCAACCACCTTCTAAAAGCTTCTTCCTTCACTTTCTCGAATTACGCAGCTAAACAGCGCAAGTTATTCCTCATTGGAAGGTTAAATTTAAAAGAAGGCAAGTATGAATGAAATAAATGCTCAGTAAGTTTGTTATAACATATATATATGGTCTTTTTGATATAAAACCGATGTTTGCAATAGAGTAGAACATTTAAAATCAGAATTGCTGAATCTATTAAAATTTAGTTAAGGAATCTCAGAATCGGTTCCTCATTTATATCCATAACCCTTTCGATATTTTTGAGCAAAAATGATTCAGCAATAATTTGAATCTAGATGAGGATAAACTCGTAAAATAATGTTTACATAAATATCGTAAACAACAACAACATGAAACAGTGATTATGAACTGAATCATAAACTTTATTCAAATCCGAACTCTTGATACAAATACTTATTTTAATGTCATGTCAAATTAGATATCAATACTAACTTTGATGCTCACAACATCCCCTACTGACGTCAACATCAATCATATATATTAATACCACCTTTGATATTAAACATCAAATTAAGTATCAATGTCAATCAGAAACTGAATTTTACATTTTATCCAAAACAAAAACACTCGATCAATCATTTATTATATGATTATCAAAAATAATTGTTAGTTCCTTAAAAATATAGCAAGAATTACAGAAGGGGGGTTGAATGGAATTCTTGAACCTTTTTCTTGAAATAAAAATGTTCAACTCGATTATGGATATATTTGTTTTGATTAGCACAATACGGAATGTAAACTTGAATGAATCAAAACATAAGTAATTAAAAATAAGAGTCTTTAAAAACTTTCTGGTGGATTTAAACAATTCCACCAGAGATATATTTAATATATCGAGGGGACTCTGTGTGCAGAAATGCTCACAGCTGCTTACACAAATAGAACTGCTAAGAACACAGGAAATGCTAAAGATAGTGCTTACAAAGATTTCTCTGTTGTTGTTTCTTAGCTATCACAGTTGTTTTTCTAATTGCTACTCTCTTGGTTTATATATTACCAAGATTACAAAGTCAAAAGAACTGAACAAATATAAAATCTAACAGTCTTGATCTTTGCTGCTTTTCATCCTTTATTACCCAGTTAATGGGCTTCCACAGTGTACTTGTATCCAACTCAACGGCTGTGTGTCAGCTTTCACTGTTCAACTGATGTTTGAATCTTGATATGATCATCTGTCGACTTTCAGATCATCCGTCGATGACTTAATTGATCATCCATCGACTACTATGTTAAACATCCGTTGATAGTCATTTGATCATCCGTCGAGGCTTTGTTAAGCATCCGTTGTTAGCTATTTTGGTCATCCGTTGAAGCTTTGTTAATCATCCGTTGGTAGCTATTTTGGTCATCCGTCGAAGCTTTGTTAATCATCCGTTGGTAGCTATTTTGGCACTTGACTTCATTTCACTTATACAGAATTACAAGACATTGCTTATGTACAGTTAATCAACCTATTATGCATATCTAGTTAAAGTCAACATGACTTATATGCTACTCCAGATTCTATACAAAGGTGCATACAACACTGTGCTACAAACTTATTATTACATAAGCTACTCACTCGATGGATAATAAGTTAATCATCCGTCGGGACTATAATGAGTTATCCGTCAGGACTATAATTCTTATCGGTCGAGTGCTACATTATTTCACTAAGTAAAATCTACTTAGATGTTTTGTTTAGGTAATCATCAAGTACACAACATATTCACAACAATCTCCCCCAATTTATGTCTACTAGAATTGTAGCCATAAATTAAGAGATACTTGATGATAACAAAACATCCTAAACATATATCTTTAAAGATAAGCAGATAAAACTGAAAGTGCTTCAATTTAAACAAAAATGTACAAGGTTTGGCTCACAGTCAGTTCAAGATGCTCCTCTAGTCTGAGCAGATTTTTCTAGATTCTTGAAGGTCTGGATCTTCTTCCAAGCTTTCTGTTGTTTTCTTCAATTTGATTTTGGAGCTGTCTGTGGAATTCTAATTCATCAGATTCTGAGAGATCTAACATTTCTTGCATTTCCAAGAGAGTCTCATTGCTAGAGATACTCAATTGGTCTTCTAATCTGAAGAATCTTCTCACACCCTTGTCATTCATGAATTCCATCAGCCAGTAGGGCCTTATATGCACTCTTCTCCCTGTGTATGGGAAGATAAGAGTTTTGGGTAGTGCATCTTTGGCTCTAACACTCCTTACCTCTTCAATCTTCTTCAAAACTAATCTTCTTGCAGTTACATTGAACCCAAAGTTTTTCTTGAAGGATGAATAGACTTTGATCAATACAGCTTGGCTTTCTTGAAGTATCCTGTGAAGAGGCCACTGAATCTCCCTTCCCCCTTTGTACTTGAACACCAACCTTTCAGGTAGGTTTCTGTATGCATCAATTGCCCTTACCTCATCCAGCTCCTCCAGATAAAAGTTTAGATCTGAGAATTCTTTGATGTCACACAAGTACAAGTAGTCTCCTCTGTTGACCTTGGGTTGAGCTTTGACTACTGACTTGGATTTGAGAGGTGACAGCTTCACTTTCTTGACTGCCCTTGATTTTGTCCTTCTGGGCTTAGTAAGAATTGGCAAGTTGAAGTCAGTAATTGGTAATTTATCCCACTCTATTGGCTCATCCTTTGGCACAATAGGCTCTCCATGTATGTTCCTGTAGGGGTCCACCACCCTTATATCTTCAAACACCACAGAGGGCTTTGATGCTTGAGTTTCATCTTGAGTGGATTCCCTTGGAAATTGATCTTCCAATTCCTTGTCAACAACATCCAACTTTCTTTTTGTTCTTTTAGCCAGTTTTTTCTTTCTTGGGGATTTCTTCTGTTCTTCAATCTTCTTCTCTGATTCAGTAGCTTGAGATGGTTGAGAGGGAATTTGTTGAGAAGAATTCACAGCCTGTAGCTTGGCCAAGATAGCAAACTGTTCTTTTTTTTGTTTAGACTTCTTTGCATCTAGAGCAGCTTGCCTCTTTTCCTGCTTCAATCTGGCTTTTTCTTCTTCCTTTGCATGAGCAAATTGTGGATGTCCAGCTACCACATAAATTTCCTTCCCATCTCTGAATATCTTTGCAATTCTCTTTCTTGAGGCTGAATCAGCTGGATCTTTGTAGAGGAGAATAGATCTTGACAAAAGCTTCTTTTCATCAGGCTTGGGTGTCTCATACACAGAATCTATAGGGTTCTTCAAAGATAACTTTGGATAGTTTGCCCTTGGTTTAAGAATTATCTTAGCCTTTGTAGTCTTGATGCAGGAAGATTGTCCTTTCTCCAGATAGTTCATGCTCATCTCATTCACATTGATTGGCTTGACATGAGAGTGATGGATGGCTGACTGATCTGGTTCCTTGACTAATTGAAACTTTTTCTGTATTTCCTCATCAATCTTTTTCCAGTTGATCAGAGTCAACTCTCCTTTATCAGCATCTTTCAAATTTGCTGATGCTGCATTTATAAGATCTATACCATCTGCAACTGGTGGCTTGGAGATAGTAATTGAAGGTATAATTACTTTGCTGATTTGAACTAGAAGTTTCTCCCCCTCAGTTGGACCTTTCTCCCCCTTACTTGATTCTCTCTCCCCCTTTTTGTTATCATCAAGTGGAGGAGTTAGGCCTTGTGGTTTAGCCAGTTGCATAAGAAGATTTGTCTGAGTCTATTGATTTTGAAGAAGTAGAGCCACTGAATTCTCAATAACCTGAACTCTGTTCTCAAGCTTGGCTATCTTCTTGTCAGAATCTGATTCTCTCCTCAATCTTAGTAATAGATCATGCATGGTACCATATGGCATTATTGAATCCAGCTTCTCAGAGTTATATGTCTTTAAGTCAGCTATCTCCTTTTTCAATTCATCCACACTGAGATTCTGTCTTGAGTGTTGGATCTTCATTAAATGTAAAGAGTCTAGGTGAGCTTGAAGAACAACCTTGGTACCAGCATCTGAAGCTTCCTGAAGGGCCTGCTGAATAGCTATTACTTGTTTCACCAAAGACACCTCAAATTACCCTGGTGAAAATTCCTTTGCCCATGCCCATTTAGGTACACTGAAAGCAGAACTTGGGCCTTCAGCTCCCCCTAAGTTCATGCTTCCATCCAAAGAACCAGAGTCATCATCATCAGAATTTATTCCAAATTCTTCAGATGGCTCTCCAGCTTGAGAAGGTATTCTGTTCACAGCAGCTTTATCTCTTTGAAGAGATTCAGTGGTGTGCACTAAATTCAAAGTCTGCTCTGCCTCTACATTACCCTGAGCAGCCAACAGTTGATAGGCTGAAACAGGGTGAGTAAAAGTGTCAGCATCCAAGGAAATGTTATCAATTACAGCTTTGTAATGTTGCTGAAATTGTCTTTCCTTTTCAGCATCATCCACAATCATTGACTCACTAGCAATGGCTGGTTCCATCCTTATTTCTCCACTACCTGCCTTTCTCTCATATTCTCTCTTTTGTTGCATCAGGGTCTCACCCTGGCTCCCCACCCTCACACCCTCACCTTCACCTACTAAGGTGGGACTCCTCTCACTCACTTTTGCCAATCCTGAATGAATGGATTGCAGAGATTCACTCTTTTCCTCTCCTTTTGCCTGGGAGCAACCCAGCCTCTCACTCAATGCACTCTCCTCTCTCAGTCGTAAGAGTGATTGTATTACCACCAAATCTTCTGCACTTGAAATTATTGAAGTTTAAAGTTGTGCAGAGACACTCGACGGATAAGTGATATCCGTCGGGTGAGTGGTAAAGCTATCCGACGGATAACTGCTGTTAAGCTTATCCATCGGGATACAATCACTACTCGACGGATGAGCAATATCCATCGAGATAGTAGGAATGAATGAGGTGGGAAGAGAAACTATTGTTGACTCTGTGTTGATTGAAGTTATTTGAGGCACAGATGTCACAATAGAATCAGAAAGAATTGGCAAGTGAGCCAACAAATCATCTAAAAGATGATGCTCACTTGCACTAGATTTTGGCTTCCCCAACAGAGTTAAAGAAGGGGAATCAGGAATTGAAGTGTTTATCATGTCCACTTCCAGTGAGTTAGTTGGTGAGTATTGTGTTTTTGTGGCTTCTATTATGAGAGATTTTGGCTGTGACTCCACATTTATTGGAGCCACATCAATCTGAATTTGAGAAGGTGCAGGGACTGTGTCTTTAGCACCAGTTTACACTAAGTGTGTGCCCTGTGCATCCCCAGTTGTTTTGGATTTCTTCTTTCTAGTGTAAGTTTGGTGTGAGCTTGTGTCCCTAACCCTCTTGGCCTATGCTCTTGGATGAGAGCTTTGTTCAATAGCCACATCCTTTTGGGAGGATGCAGCTAGAAGTGAGCTTTTGTCCTTTTTAAGCACTACAGTTTGTTGGGAAACTGCAGTGTGGCTAGGCTGGGATTCACTCAACTCTCCAACCTTATCCTTGGGGTTTCTTTGATGTTCACCCCTTCCCTCACCTATCTTACCCTCCTTCACACTCCCCTCTTTGGTTTTGGTAGATTTTTGAACTGGTACCTTTTGAGAGATACCAGAGAGGGTTTTCTTTGATTTGGATTTAGAAATTGCAATCGTTTTGGCAGCTTTGGTAGGCAACTGTTTGGTCATTGTCACAGTTGCCATAGCTATGCCTGAAGTCAAAGAAATAGAAGAGATTGGAATAGTTGAGGGTCTGGATGAACTTACCTCACTTACCTGAGGTGTCAGCATTACAGGAAAATAGAACATTGGCACATTCTTGTGATGGTTGGCTCTGTTCAAGTCTGCAATGATTCTTCTCTCTTGAACCCAACAAGCTAATTTGTTGTTTGGGTTCTCAAGTTCAATCTCTTGACAAAGATGGTTAGCCAAAAGCATAAAAAATATAGCATAGTAAATATTATTTCCTCTTTTGGCTAAGTCACCTAGTTTAAAACCTAACTCATACACAACAAGGTCACTGAAATTGTAATATTTGTCTGTAACTAGCATGTATAGCATGTTAAGCATGGAAATGTTCACAGAATCAAAATTATTGATTTTTTCAGAAAAGACTTTAGTTACTACATCACACAAGTAACTCCATTCCTTCCTAAGACCTAGTCTTCTAATTTCACTTAGTTTTGTAGTAGGAAGTGCATAATGAATGGAATTGAGCATATTGACAATATCAGTATCAGTGTGTGGTGCAGTTACATTATCATCAGGAATCTTGAAACATGCTTTTATGACATCACTATTGATACAGAAATCATTAACTTTGATGGTTAGAGTGATGGTTTTATCAGTAGAGTTATAGATTGTTGTTGTCCACATCTCCTCAACAACTTCACAATAAATTGTGGGTGATTCCAGCATGGCAAAACTTAACTTGCAGTTGTTCACGAAGTCCATCATCTTATGATAGTCTTCAGATTGCTGAATCCCCTTATTGACCAAGGCAGTGAAGTTGTTCTTCTCATAGATGAACCCAGTCTGTGACATGATCTTAACTACGGGTGCCATTGTTAGAGAAGAAAAGCTTGAAGAGAAAGAGGATTTTTGCTTGAGAGAGAATGAAGTAACACAGTTGAATTTGAGAATGATAAAAGAAAATGATTAGAATGAAATAAGCTTTTATATTTTACTCAAAATCAACTGATAAAAATAATAAAGAGAAGTAAATTACCCAATAGAAATTGTCTAAAATAGCCGTTTTAAAATAAACTGTAAAAATTCCACCCATTATCCGTCGTGTAATGCTTACAAACTGTAAGTATACTCGATGGATAATGTTCAGGGAATTAACGGTTAAGATTTAGATACTTCGACGGATTAGGATAAGTTGATATCCGTCGAGCTTTAAAGTACTCCAGAAAAGTAATTGATTTTTATTTACAATTTGTATATCGACGGATGACTCAACTCGATGGATAATGGTCATCCGTCGAGATGCAAATTTTTTGACTTAGCCAAAATTTTCATCCAAGACTAAAAATCAGTTAAATTTCTGGCTACTTTTCAACTTGCAAAATAATTCAGATAAATTCAAGAGTAATTAAGCATACCTAACTCACTTACCAACCTAGAAAAGGTGGATTAATCCAGTGGCTTGGTAAAAATATCTGCAAGTTGCTTCTCACTTGGAACAAAATGTAACTCTACAGTACCATTCATTACATGTTCCCTTATGAAATGGTACTTGATGTCTATATGCTTTGTCCTTGAATGTTGCACTGGATTTTCAGTGATGGCAATTGCACTTGTGTTATCATAGAAAATAGGAATCCTTTCAACTTGCAAACCATAGTCTAGCAATTGATTTTTCATCCATAAAATCTGTGCACAGCAACTACCAGCAGCAATATATTCAGCTTCAGTTGTAGAACTGGAAACTGAATTTTGCTTTTTACTGAACCAGGACACAAGCTTGTCTCCTAAAAATTGACAGGTTCCTGTTGTGCTTTTTCTATCAATACTGCAACCTGCATAATCTGCATCTGAATAACCAGTTAGATCAAAGCCAGAATCTCTAGGATACCAAATGCCAAGATTTGGTGTTCTTTTGAGATATCTGAAGATTCTCTTAATAGCTATCAAATGAGACTCTCTAGGATCCGCCTGAAATCTAGCACACAAACATGTAGCAAACATTATATCTGGCCTACTAGTTGTTAAGTACAGAAGTGAGCCAACCATGCCTCTATAACTTGAAATATCCACAGACTTTTCAGTAGTGTTTAGTTCAAGCTTAGTTGCAGTGGCCATGGGAGTTTTTGCAGATGTGCAATCCATTAGATCAAACTTCTTTAAAAGATCAAAAATATATTTAGTTTGACTGATGAATATACCATCACTAACTTGCTTAACTTGTAAACCAAGAAAGTAAGTTAGTTCTCCCATCATACTCATTTCATACTTGCTTTGCATCAGTTTGGCAAACTTTTTACAAAGTTTCTCATCTATAGAGCCAAAAATAATATCATCTACATAAATTTGAACAAGTATGCTAGAGCCATTCACATTTCTGAAAAATAAAGTTTTATCTACAGTACCTCTTGTGAAGTGATTTTCCAAAAGGAACTTTGATAAAGTGTCATACCAGGCTCTAGGTGCTTGTTTCAGTCCATAAAGTGCTTTCAGTAGATAATATACATACTCTGGGAAATTTGGATCTTCAAAGCCAGGAGGTTGACTTACATACACTTCTTCCTCCAAATCTCCATTCAGAAAGGCACTTTTGACATCCATTTGATAGACCTTGAAATTTGCATGGGCTGCATAGGCTAAGAAGATTCTGATGGCTTCAAGTCTTGCAACAGGAGCAAATGTTTCATTAAAATCTATTCCTTCTTGCTGACAATAGCCTTTAGCAACCAATCTTGCTTTGTTCCTTACTAATATGCCATTTTCATCCATCTTATTTCTGAATACCCATTTGGTGTCTATTGGATTCTTTCCTGTAAGCTTGGGTACCAGCTTCCATACTTTATTCCTTTCAAATTGGTTTAGCTCCTCCTGCATAGCTAAAATCCAATCAGGATCTAACAAGGCTTCTTCTACCTTCTTTGGTTCTTCCTTAGACAGGAAGCTGCTGTATAGACATTCTTCTTGAGTTGCTCTCCTGGTTTGAACTCTGGAAGAAACATCACCAATAATCAGTTCAAAGGGGTGATCTTTTGTCCATTTTCTTGGTTGAGGTAGATTAGCCCTAGATGAAGAGACCTCAATGTTGTCTTGATGTGTGATTGAGTTTTGATTGCTAGAAACTCCCCATGAGTTTGTGGATCTTTGATTTGAGATTGGGGTGCTTTCTATGGGTGATCTGCCTTGACTTCCTGCTCCTTTTGATAACCCGACGGATGGTGAATTTTGAGTATCGACGGATGAGGCAGGTTGTCTTCCGACGGATAATACAGATTGCCTTCCGACGGATGAAGCGTTATATAACTCGACGGATGTTGAGTTTTGTGCTTCATTTGTAGTAGATTTGTCTGCATTATCCTTAGACACTATTTCTTGATCACTCTCATCATCACTTTCATCACTGACCATCTCAACATTGTCGAATTTGAGGCTCTCATGGTAATCTCCATCTTTTAGTCCTTCAATCTTTTTATCATTAAACACAACATGTATAGATTCAACAACAATGTTGATTCTTAGATTGTAGACTCTATATGCTTTACCAACAGCATATCCAACAAAAATTCCTTCATCTTCTTTAGCATCAAACTTCCCATTTTGATCAGTTTGATTTCTCAGAATATAGCATTTACAGCCAAATACATGAAGAAAGTTCAGAGTTGGCTTCTTGTTCTTGAACAATTGATAAGGTGTCATGCATCTTGCTTGATTAATCAGAGAGATGTTCAGAGTGTAGCATGCAGTGTTTACAGCTTCAGCCCAGAAGTATGTTGGTAGTTTTGATTCTTCAAGCATTATCCTTGCAGCTTCAACAAGAGATCTATTCTTTCTTTCCACTACTCCATTCTGTTGTGGAGTCCTTGTTGCTGAAAACTCATGCAAGATTCCATTTTCCTCACAAAATGCTCTCATGACATAGTTCTTGAACTCAGTTCCATTATCACTCCTGATTCTTCTAACTTTGAAATCAGGATGATTGTTAACTTGCCTTATGTGATTGATGATGATTTCACTAGCCTCATCTTTGGACTTTAGGAAATAGGTCCAAGAGAACTTTGAGAAATCATCTACAATTACTAGGCAAAATCTTTTCTTTGAGATTGACAATATATTGACTGGTCCAAACAAATCCATGTAAAGCAGTTGTAGAGGCTCTTCAATTGCTGAATCAAGTTTCTTCCTGAATGATGCTTTAATCTGCTTCCCTTTTTGGCAGGCATCACACAGTCCATCCTTTGTAAACTCCACCATAGGAATGCCTCTAACTAGCTCTTTCTTTACCAGCTCATTCATGGTCTTGAAGTTCAAATGAGATAGTTTCTTGTGCCATAGCCAACTTTCATCTTGACTTGCTTTACTGAGAAGACAAGTTACAGATTCTGCTTTAGTTGAGTTGAAGTCAGCTAGATACACATTTCCTCTTCTCACACCAGTGAGAACCACTTTGTTGTTTTGATTATTAATCACAACACAGGTTTCTTTGTTCAAGGTTACTGAGTTGCCTTTATCACAAAGCTGGCTGATACTCAACAGATTGTGTTTGAGACCATCCACTAAGGCAACCTCTTTAATGATGACATTGT
This sequence comes from Apium graveolens, assembly GCF_009905375.1. NCBI lineage: Eukaryota > Viridiplantae > Streptophyta > Magnoliopsida > Apiales > Apiaceae > Apium > Apium graveolens. Next base: position 152,354,243 of record NC_133647.1, on the reverse strand, counting down.
CCTTTGAAATCAAGCCATATCCCACAGTATAACCTTTGCTGTCATCTCCAAAAGTGATACTTGGGCCAACTCTCTCTTCAAACTCTGTAAGTAGGGTAGAATCACCAGTCATGTGTCTTGAACAACCACTATCCAAGTACCAAAGATTCCTTCTGTTTCCCTGCACACATCAAAATCAAATCAAGTTGATTTTGGTACCCAAGTTTCTTTGGGTCCTGCCTTGTTAGCTTTCTTCTTCTGTTTCTTAGGTCTTAACTCATTTGACTTAGGAATTTCAGATTCTTCCTTAGTCATTTGGGTTGGGCCTTTGAAACCACTAGATGCAACAGAATTATCATGCATGTTATGGCTAACAGGAAATGGCATGCTTGGTGCAAACATGTTGTTCCAGTAAGGCATGCTAAATGGCATTTGAGGCATATTGTATGCAGCATAATATGGATTAGGTGCAAATGGCATATTAGCAAACTGTGCATTCATGTTCTGTGTAGGCATAGCATTAACAGGCATGGGAGGCATGTCATTCATGTTAGAGAATTGAGGCTGAACAGACATGGGAGTAGGCATGGCAGATTTGCATTTAACAGACAAATGATTTACACTACTACATTTGACACAGATTTTTCTAGGAGCATATTTGTCAGGTGTGTAGTTATTATGTTTGTTAATCCCTACTTTACCATTCCTATTGTTTTTCCTTTTAGTCTCTGTTTTTACCTCTATCTTCTCAAGTCTGTCACTTAACTGTTTGACAGTCATGTGACCAACATTAGCCTTCTTCCCTTTCTTGGCTTGACTTGACTCTCCTGAAACAAAGTTCTTGGAAACAGACCCATACTTTTCATTTAGCTTGGTTAATTTGGCTTTGCTAATGGGTTTGCTCACAGCCGACGGATGAGGATTTTTATCATTCGACGGATAACACTTTTTGTTATCCGACGGATAGTTCTCATCATCCGTCGAGTCTACATCTGTCAGCAATCCATCTACCAAAATAGGTTCTAGTTTCTCCTTATTCTTTTTCCAGGCTTCATCACAAAAAGACTCAATTCCTTGAACCTTGGTGATTTGAGCATGAACATCTCTGGATGTTTTCCATGCTTTAATCACCTCATGTTCACGATCGAGCTGCTTCTTTAAAATTTCTTCCTTTTTCAAGGACTCAGTTAATTCCTCCTTGGCAATTCTACACTCAATTTTTAGTTTCTCAAACTCAACAAACTGAGACTCAAGCACATTATTCCTCTCACTCAAAAATAAGTTGTTTTCTTTGATTTTAGCATTTTCTTTAGTGAGGGACTTAAGTGTAACACGCAAATGATACAATTCTGTAGACATGTTATTTATTGCATCATTACACTCAGCTTTAGATAAATGTGCAAGGTTTGTAGTGATTACCTGATTGCTTGAGGAACTTGTCTCTGTTTCATCAGACTTGGCCATAAGGGCAAGATTGACATAGCTGACATCCTCATCTTCATCCAAACCATCAGCAGCCCAGTCATTCTCTTGTGTAATAAAAGCCCTTTCCTTCTGTTTGAGTAGATCAAAGTATTTTTGCTTATAATCCACAGACTCAAATCTTTTCTTACTGGAATCTGAGTTTCTACACTCATTTGCAAAATGCCCTGCCAAGCCACATTTGAAACACTTGAATTTTGATTTATCCACCATGTTTCTATTTGGCTTGGCAGCTCCAAAGTTCTTCTTGAACTTGAGCTTGGCAAATCTTCTTGAAAGGAATGCTATGTGCTCATCAATGTCCTCCATGTCATTTTGACTCAATGAATCTTCACTTTCTACAGCTAGCCCTTTACCCTTGCTTTCACAGGCCTTTGAAGTTAATTCCACAGCTTCCATCTTCACTTCCTTCTCCTTTTCCAGTTCAGCCACTAGTGCAATGGATCCTCCTTTCTTCTTTCCTCTCTCCATTCTTTCATCCTGCTCTATCTCAAGCTCATAGGTCTTCAAAATGCCATACAGTCTCTCCAAAGTAAACTCCTTATAATCTTGTGAGTTTCTCAATGAGACTGTCATTAGTTTCCATTCCTTTGGAAGAGATCTGAGAAATTTCAGATTGGAGTCTTTAGTCTGATAGACTCTTCCATGCAATTTAAGAGCATTTAGTAGCTTTTGGAATCTACTAAAAATGTCAGTGAGTGACTCACTTTCTTCATTGTGAAAATGCTCATATTGCTGAATCAGGAGCTGCATTTTATTTTCTCTTACTTGCTCAGTACCATCACAGATTATATGTATTGTGTCCCAAACTTCCTTGGTAGTCTTGCAGTTGATGATGTTATCAAACATGTCTGCATCAACACCATTGAACAGAATGTTCATGGCCTTTTTATCTTTCCTAACTTGTTCAATATCAGGATCAGACCATTCATGCCTTGGCTTTGGAACAGATGGTTCATTTCCTGTTGCAGCTCTCATTGGAACATGAGGGCCTCTTTCTATGCAGTCCACATAGGCCTCATCTTGAGAAAGCATATGAAGATGCATCTTTACCTTCCAATGATGGTAATTATCTTTATCAAGAAAAGGAATCTTGACTCCAACATCTTTCTTGTTCATCTTGCTGAATTGTTTTGATCTTTAAACTCTTTTTAGATTAAGAGCTTGCTTTGATACCAATTGTTAGTCCCTTAACAATATAGCAAGAATTACAGAAGGGGGGTTGAATGGAATTCTTGAACCTTTTTCTTGAAATAAAAATGTTCAACTCGATTATGGATATATTTGTTTTGATTAGCACAATGCGGAATATAAACTTGAATGAATCAAAACATAAGTAATTAAAAACAAGAGTCTTTAAAAACTTTCTGGTGGATTTAAGCAATTCCACCAGAGATATATTTAATATATCGAGAGGACTCTGTGTGCAGAAATGCTCACAGCTGCTTACACAAATAGAACTGCTAAGAACACAGGAAATGCTAAAGATAGTGCTTACAAAGATTTCTCTGTTGTTGTTTCTTAGCTATCTCAGTTGTTTTTCTATTTGCTACTATCTTGGTTTATATATTACTAAGATTACAAAGTCAAAAGAACTGAACAAATATAAAATCTAACAGTCTTGATCTTTGCTGCTTTTCGTCCTTTATTACCCAGTTAATGGGCTTCCACAGTGTACTTGTATCCAACTCAACGGCTGTGTGTCAGCTTTCACTGTTCAACTGATGTTTGAATCTTGATATGATCATCTGTCGACTTTCAGATCATCCATCGATGACTTAATTGATCATCCGTCGACTGCTATGTTAAACATCCGTTGATAGTCATTTGATCATCCGTCGAGGCTTTGTTAAGCATCCATGGTTAGCTATTTTGGTCATCCGTCGAAGCTTTGTTAATCATCCGTTGGTAGCTATTTTGGTCATTCGTCGAAGCTTTGTTAATCATCCGTTGGTAGCTATTTTGGCACTTGACTTCATTTCACTTATACAGAATTACAAGACATTGCTTATGTACAGTTAATCAACCTATTCTGCATATCTAGTTAAAGTCAACATGACTTATATGCTACTCTAGATTCTATATAAAGGTGCATACAACACTGTGCTACAAACTTATTATTACATAAGCTACTCACTCGATGGATAATAAGTTAATCATCCGTCGGGACTATAATGAGTTATCCGTCAGGACTATAATTCTTATCCGTCGAGTGCTACATTATTTCACTAAGTAAAATCTACTTAGATGTTTTGTTTACGTAATCATCAAGTACACAACATATTCACAACAATAATATAATAATTTAGATTGAAATCTTTCACCAACGGAGTACTATCACATGTTGATCAGCACGTGTGATAGCACTGGATCATGATTCGTAGAAACATGTCCCACAATGCGAGTACTCAAATAAAAAGGCAATATATCTGCATGTGGCATAAGTTTTATTATAAATATTTAATATAATACATGGCCCTCCGCTGGACCTTCCGCCCCTTCACTTTCGCATTAATCCAATCTTAAACTCTTTTATTGAAAGGGGACATAATAATCGACACCCTTATCAATTTTATTCCCCCATTCACTTGGGCAGGAATACTCGCAACAAAAATCATCTTTCTCAAGGCATAAAACATTTATAAATCCAGTATTTGGATATGTAAAAACATTTACTATTCTGAACATTAAATAGCAGAAGAGTACTTGCATGATAGGCATTAAATTCAATGATATGTAAAACAGTTATCTATTCTGAAGTGAGAATAGAGAAGAATACTTGCATAATCATAAGCAGTTTGATATATAAAATATTGAACTATTCTGGAATTAGAATAGTATAGAGAACTTGGCTTTGGTTTTTAGAAGTTAGGCACACTCGCAGTAACACAATCCCTCATTCTGACATCTCAGGGCATCACTGTCTTTTATTCCAACATTTCACTGATATACTGCTCCTGCGATTACTAGAAGCCAGATATGCATTATTGTTCCATTGTACTCTTGATCCATTCCATTTTATTCTTTCCAATGTCCGGTCCTGATCAACTCAAATGAGCTGAATCTATAATTAAAAGATACAAATTAATTATCTACATAATACTACTCAAATAATTACGTGTCAAACATCTACCCATATGATAGCCCACACATAAGGAAAATAGTCAAACACAAGAATTTCAACTCACATACGCGGATAATTCACATAGCACGTAATCAAATAATCCACGTATCACATAATTCATATCACACCTAACTCGTTTCTTCAAATCATTCGACTCGATACGTTTAAAAACAGAAATCAAGTCGAAATACGACTTTTTGATAAATACGCGACTCAGAACTTACTTCCAAATCAATCGACCTTTCAAAACAAAAGGATCTGGGTCTGGAAAGTATTTTTAATGAAAGCGTAATATTTTTCTGAGTCTAGACGTGTTCGTTTCGTATTAAACGGGCAAACGGTATATTTATTACGAATAAAATAAGAATAAATCAATTAATAATAAAATTAATTGATTTTTAAATATATAAATATAATTTTTAAAATCTCAAAAATAACTTTTATGAATTATTTGGCTTAATTATAAATAATTATATTTTACTTAACTATTTATAAATAAAATTAATTGATTAAACGAATTAATCAATTAATTAAATCTATAAATAATCAATTAAAATAAATTATAAATAATTAAATCAAATTGGATTTTGGAAAATAATAAAAGAATTTTTTTTTAGAATTTAAAATAATTTAGTTAATTAAAATAATTAACTAAATAAATTTTTGAAATAAAAGAAATGATTTTTGGAAAATAGAAAATGAATTTTGAATTAAATTTTACAATAAAATCAGCATAAACAGATTTCTAAAATGGAATTGGAGAATTTTGGATTGAAAGTGGGCCGATTAGCTGGTCGAAAACCGGGTTAATGTGTTTAATAACAACACCAAGAACCCTACCGGAATCACCAAAAAGATCACCGGTTTTTGGGAACATCCCCAGTTTCCGGCGAACTTCCGGTGACTCCCGCAGGTCCGGGTGAGCCATGGACGAGGCCCAAAGCACAGCTTTGGTTCCGGTTTTTTGATCAAAACAACAATATCAACAACCCAGAAAGCCAACGGTGCAACAAAACATATCATAACATCTTGGAAATTCAATTTCCGATCAACATCGAGCAAGAACTCGGAATAATCCGACGAGAATCTTATCTTCGCGATTTTAAAACCAAAATTCACGGTTAATATGCCGAAATGATGCTCAGAATATCTTCAATCATTTCCTATAATCAGAATCTATTAAACTAATATCAATCATCTGTAAAATCGAAAAATAAAAGTGATAAAACCAAGAACTCGCCTTATATCATACCGAACTACAACATCAATAAAACCTGTTCAAATCAATTATAATAGTCATGATAAAGCTAATTACAACATCAAGAACAATCAAAAGTTCATTGAAATGAAGAACCCAATTCGAGCTCAAGGACAAAAAATTCGAATTTTAGAAAGAATCAACCTTTGTTAGTGAAACTGAAATCAAAATAACGGGCTTGATCAAAGCTTCAATTTGGTTATTCGAGCATCAATAACAGATCACTGAAACTCTCAAAATCAAATAATCTTTGATCAAGAACAAATTTCACCCCAAAATATTTTTTCTATTTTATTGTTTTTGATAATAATGAATAATAAAATAAGTTTTTCAGCGATTTATATTTTTAGAAAAATAAATAACCCCAAATCAATTAAGGGTGTTTTATCCCTTAAATAAAATAATTAGGCCCAAAAATAGTAATTATGGGGAATAATTTCTAAATCAAATAAATATAAAATTTTTGCCAAAATTCCCCAAAAATTACGAATAATCCAAAAATGCAAAAATAATGGGTACTTAAAATATGCATGATTTTATAAAAATAAAAATATGAATTTTGTGGGCTTTAAAGTCGTGGTGGGGTCCCGGTCCGTTGATTTTTGAGAAACTGAAACATTTCCAAAATTAATAGAAAACCCCAAAAAAACATATAATGCTTGCAAATGCACATAAAACGAGCTAAAACAAGTACCTCGATTAAAACGAACTTTGACACGCATCCAAATTGCGGGTAATTTCATACAAATGGATTTTAAACACTTAACGAGTATCCAAAAAATACTCTAGTCCTTACGGGACCACACAAAAATCCACCGCATGTTAAATCATGGCAAGTAACCTTTGTAAATAATATTAAAAACATAATATTCATTTTAACACATAACAAGATAATCGTTAAACTCTATTTTTGAATAATTTTACATCTCACCTGATACCTGGGTGAACACGGATATAAACGAATATACTTTTGACACATAAATAAAATATCCACTTGATCCTTAAAAATTTTAAAATGAACCCAACTCGCCAATATCAATAAAATGATCAGCTTTTAATATAATTTTGAAATAGTAAAAGTATTTAAATACTTTCACAGAACCAAAAGAGATCGACACCAGCTACCAACTAACACATTAATCCAGTTAAAGACACAAACTCACGAAACAGGAATAAAATATCCACCATTTTATTCCTTCCAAATCAGAAAATCACATAAACATATTTAAAGAATAATAATAATAATTCTGAAAAATACGGAATATCACAATCTCCCTGAAAGGTGGGACTTTAAGGTCACATCAGTAAGGGTAACTATCAACTTGATAACACACCTTTAGATGAGATCTATGGAATAATGAAAACTCATGAACTAGAGATGGAGCAAAGGAGCAAGAGGAAAGGATCCAAGTCTAGACCAGTGGTACTCAAAGTTGAAGAGAAGCCAAAGAGAAAGCTAGGAGAAAAGGCTATTCCAAAGGAAACATTAAGATTGTAAAGTCAGATACTGAATCATCAAACTCTGATGCTCAAATACTGAAAATAAATCAGATACTGATAGTGATCATGACAACAATGAATACATTAACAAATGGCTGTTCTATTGGTTAAAGGTTTCAAGAAGATGGTCTACAAAAACTTTAAGAAAGGAAGAAAATTTTCCAGAAAAGGTTCCAGTTTCTCAAACTCTGATAAGAAGAATAAAAAAAGAAGTACTGATTGGAAGTAATCAAAATCTAGAAAACTTGACAAGTCAAATGAAAGATGTTACAACTGTGATGGAATTGGACACTTTGCAGCTGACTACAGAAAACCCAAAGCTGAAAAGAAACAAGCCGTGATCTCAAAGAAGAAAAACTGGGATGATTAATTAGATTCAGATGATGGGATCAATTATGCTCTCATGGAAAATGCTGACACTGAGGCTGGCAATTCTGAATTAAGGTACCTCAAACTACTCTTGCTTTTGATACTGATGATATATGTGAATTAAGATTATTTCTTAAATCTCTGCATGTTAGTTATAGAGATCAAACTTTAGAGAACAATAGAATCAAGAGTGAGAACTCTGAGTTAAAGAAAAGGAATGATCACCTATAAATTGAGTTGCTTTACATGCTAGAAATTTAAAAAGAAAAGGATAATGTTGTTTTTATTAAAGAATATTTGTTAGAAAAGCATGTTTATCTAGAAAAGGAGTTAGCTAAAGAAAGAGAGATTATTAAACTTTGGACAAACTCAGGAAAAATAACTCAAGAAATTTTAGAGAATGAGTGTTGGGGATCAGGATTACGATATGCTGAAAGATCTAGTTCTGATAAGAAAATTGAAAAAGAAATTGAGAAAAAATAAACTAGTAAATACTGATACCAAGGTCAAATAAAACAAGGTTTAGTTAAAGACCATTAAGTTTAACACAAGTGTTGATGCTATTAAATCAGTTAATGAGGTAGGTTCAACCTCAACAATTAGTTCAAACTTAATTACTGAAAAGAGTGAACAAGTTCACACAAAATCAGTAAATGTTGGTTTAATGACTCAGAAACAGCTTAAGCAAAAGCTGAATGATCAACACATGAAAGACAAGGAGAGAAGGCCTAGGAAAAATAGAAATGGCAAGGTAGGTGTTAATAAAAATGTCAATTATGTAACTCCTCCCAATGCACCCATAAAGGCATGTTTGAACTGTGGTAATACTAATCATCTTTCTAAATCTTGCAGGAAGTGTAACAAATGGGAATTTCGCGACGTAATTAAGTGAATAAAGTATGATTTCTGTGGTATGATTATAAATTATGTGATTAAGTGATGGTTAATTGTCTTTATTGTATATTAGTATCTGGGAGCGTAGATAGATACGTTCCAATTTAAAGAGTCAACTTAGGGATTAAGTTGTGTTGTTGGGCCGTCAAGTAGAACGGAACCTGTATTAAAAGGGATTAAAGTGTTTAAATATGAAATATGTGTTGATATGTGAAATGGAATGTTTAAGTGAGAATTATGTTCTAGTGATGTGTCGGTTAGTAAATATAATCGATTGTGAAGCGTAATTGAAACGCTGAGCGTCGGGCCGTCAAGCCAGACGTGACCCCTTTCTTTTCTTTCCTCACCTCGACTTCTCTCTTTTTCTCTCATTCTCTCTCTCTCTCTCTCTCTCTCTCTCTCTCTCCGGTCTTGTTTCTCTCACTCTCGGTACTCTCTCTCTCTCTTTAATCTCTCTCTCTTGTTCTTCATCCATTTTCGATTATAAGACCATGGTTGTGTGAGATTTTTCTTCATCTACCTAGATATATAGATGCATGTTTCTATCTCCAAGTATTTAAAAAAAAATCCAAAGTTAGAATTTGGTGGTTGTGCTTCGGTTCTTATGAAAATAAAAAGGGTTTTGATTTTTAATGATTTGGAGTAAAGATATGTGCTTGCATGTGTGTATTTGTTGTATAAATTGGTGGTTGAAGGTTGGAAACCCCCGAATGGGGGCACCACCATGAAGTCACCGCCACCGGTGATGAACTCTGGTGAACTGGTGGTGAGTGATGATGTTATTACCGAGCTCTATTAATCGTGAAACTTATTTTCGGTAGTTGCATATGTTGTTTCTTTAAAAACCCGAATGGACCTTGATTTTGAAAAAATAAATATGATTGCTCTTTGATGAAAATGACTTGTTAATGTATATTCTTAGTAGTATTTGAGAGAACTGACTAGTTGATGATTTAAAGACTCGAATTAAGAGTTACATGTGTTGTTTTTCTTGAAAACCGAGTGGTTCTTGTCTATTAAGTTGATTTTGATGATTTATTGTTGACTAATTATAGAGATTCTTGAATAAGTAGATTGAGTTGTGGTTTAAGAACTCCAAATGATGCATGCATGTCTTGATTGTTGGAAATTTCAGGTGTTCTTGATTGATCTTAAGGGATTAAAGTTGATTTATGTGATTAAATGAACTACAGGTGTGATTTTGAGTTGGTTCTAGTAAGTGTATGTCAAAATTTATCTATGCATGTGTGTTTCTTTTGAAAAATCCGAATGGATCTTATGGTTAAAAGAAGATTAAGTGGATTTTATGAGTTTATGTGCTGATTGCATTAGTTACTAGCGAGAATCAACATGAGAATTTGGATGCATGTTAAGATATAGCTTTGCATGTAAATGTCAAGTTAAAAATGAGTTAAAAAGGGATGAGTGTTGGAGTGATCTCAAGTTTCTATGCAATTTTGATACTTACATGTCAATGTTTGATTCTTGAATTATGTTTTGTGGTTATGGCCGAATGAAATATAAGTATAAAAGGGATTGATTTGATGCTAAGTGAATGCATGCGTAATTTTTAGAAATTATGTGATTTATGTGTGTGTTTGGGTTCGAATTGAATGATAAAAAGGGAAGGATTGAATCGTCTTGATATAAGGCTATATAAGTGATATAATAACTCAAGTATAGAGTTGGGAATAGAAGGATTAAATGCTATATGTCGTATTTGCATCGTAATGCGTGATTCGAAGTCTATATGGTTAGAGTATGCGAGTTATGGTATGGACGTGTTGTGTAATTATAATTGAGTATATAAATATACTCTTAAGGTATTGCAATTAAGGGAAATGTTAAGTGTTCTGGGAACGTCAAGTGGGAATCTAATTAGGGTTTTGTTTTTTGATTGTAGATTCGGAGCGTGAGGGCATTCAGGCTAGGAAAGGGAAAAGTATACTAGGTGGCAGTAGTTCAACCTTTGTGAAACAGGAAAGCGAATTCAGGCAAGTAACTCTACTTACTTGTGTAAACGGTTATAAAGAGGATATTGTTCATGCCATGTAGAGTATTGAACTTTTATAGTAATGTACCCCTGTTATTGATTCTTGAGATACCCTATCATTGTTCTTGTGAACTTGTTATTGGTAAGATTATCGTTCAAACCCTTTGGTAACCTTTTCTTATCCTGATTACTTGTTAATACCATGAACTGTTGTAAACTCTGTAAGAACCTTTATAAACCCCTTTTGTAATGATCATTTACTCCTTTGTTTACCTTATACCCTATTGATCGTTGAAACAGTTTTGATTCCCTAACTTGCGTACCTTGTTATCATTTGATCAAGATCTTTAGCATTGAACCTTGCTTACCTTTGGTTTATTCACTTCCTTTGAATTCTTGAAATTAAACTTAAGAATGAGTTTCGAATTGAAAGAGTCTGAATGATTTCATATTTTTGATAATGATAAAATGGATTTAGTAAACCTTTCTTTTTTTCCAAAACAAGGTTTTCCAAATGAATTCCTGATGGATTGGATTGAGACGTAAGAGACTAGTGGTACTAGTCCATTCATGTTAAGAGGCTAGCGGGGCTAGTCCAGTTTAAGGCTGAAATTATGCCATTGGTACCTTAAAGACCGGATGAAGGTCGGTACGGGCTGATCACCCGTATTATTATGAAATTAAAGATAAAGTAGTCCAATCAAGGGTTCCATAACTATTTAAAAAGGAACTGAATTTCCTATTTAGTAATTGATTCTTTGAAAATGAAAAAGGTTTATATTGTTTTGAAAAGAGTTAATTGTGATATTGTGAAGCTTACTGCTTGTGAACCCTGATTTTGATTCTGTTGATATTATCAATCATATAATTGATTCCCAATGATGAAAATATTATCGCTTTCCATTTGAAAGATTTTTTGTGATCCTATTAATGATTTGTGATGAATGTCGGCTTTCACTATATCTTGAGCCTTGTTCCTTGAAAGCCCAAAGCTTTTCTTCATAACCCTTTCATAGCCTGAAAGATAGAAATCTGCCACGTAGAAATGATAAAGTAGAATGCCCTGAGTTCAGAAATGGTATAATTGTGGATTTTTTATCGTAGAACTGTTTTATAGTTACTTTTTGAGTTTTATACTCATATGTTTTGTTTAAATCTAACCATGGCAGTTAAGCAAGAAGATGGCCAGGCTTAGGCGCACTGCTCGTAAGAGCATACCTGGTGGTCCCTACCGTGTTGAGGGCTTCCGGTTGCTAGAGCAGGTAGTACAGGTTTTGAGTGAGCAAGCGCTTAGCCGAAAGGTTGTTAAGATACAATGGGTTATCTGTCGGTTCCAAGTCGGGATCGATTATGTATATTTGGTTTTATTTTGGGTTGTAAATTTATATTCTATGGTTGGTAGTTGTAATATTATCTCATACTTTATCCTGTTTGATCCTGTTAGTAGCTAATCGGGGTTTATGCTTATTTAATTCATAGATTAAAAGGTGTGTGGGTCCTCATTTCCTAACCCCGAGATTGAGGGCGTCACAGGAAGAATAAAAATATAAATATTGTTCCTCTTAAATCAGAGTTTAGGAATAGAACAGTTAGATATAAACCACAGAGTCCTTGTTTTCATTGTGGTAGTATTTGGAACTCTATTTATACATGTAAAAAGTATCACAGTTTGCATTATGATTATTATGAACTGAAACCCTCTTTAAATAAATAAAAACCTATTTATGTATGTGTAGATATTGATAGTAAGGGTGTTAACATAAACTCTAATAAAAAGTCTTTTGCTGCATATGTTAACAAACTTAAAAAGGCCAAAGGATCCAAGCAAGTCTGGGTCCTTAAAAATACTAACTGATTTAAATACTGATTGCAGGGTAATAAGAGAAATACTCTAATCTTGGACAGTGGATGCTCAGGACATATAACTGGATATAAATCCCTGCTATCAGAATTTGAGAATAAAGCTGACCCAAGTGTTTCTTATGGAGATGGAAGCTTAGGAAACATCTTGGGATATGGAAAAATCAAAATTGGAAATGTCATCATTGAGAATGTTGCTTTGGTTGTAGGACTCAAGCATAATCTAATCAGCGTGAGTCAAATCTATGACATAGGTTACCATGTGAACTTCTATTAGGAGCATTGTGAAATTGTCAGTAAGTCTGATGGAAAGATTGCAATGACTGGTTTGAGACATGATAGTTTATATGAAGCCATGGTCTCCACAAGTACTGATGAATCGGAAGTTTATCTACTTAGTAGAGTATCTGTGGAAGATAGCTGTCACTGGTATAGAAGACTTTCTCACCTCAATTTCAATAATATCAATGAACTTGTGAGGAAAGATCTTGTAAGAGGATTGCCCAATGCAGTGTTTACTCCCGATGGCTTGTGTGACTCATGCCATAAATCCATGCAAAGGAAAACATCTTTCAAGAATAAAACTGAATCCTCCATTCTTGAACCATATCATCTACTTCATATTGATCTCTTTGGTCTAGTAATGTTATGTCAATTTACAAGAAGATGTATGCAATCATAATTGTTGATGAATATACAAGATACACATGGGTGTATTTTCTGCACACCAAAGATGAATCTCCATCCATTCTTCTTGATCATGTAAGAGAGTTGGAAAATGGGTCAATGTACAAAGTGAAGATCATCAGAAGTGATAATAAAACTGAATTCAAGAATAGTTCTGCAAACTAAAGGGTATAAAACAAGAGTTTTCTTCTCCTGGAATCCTAACTGGGGACTTCGAAGATGGGACATTTTTGTTATCCCCGCCTTTCTTTGTTTGAGGTGAATCTATGCTACAAGAAATATTACATGTGACAAAAGTATGTTTGATCTACCACGACTATAATGTACTTGATTTCCTAGAGTGAACTTACATCTAGGTAGTTTGAAAATATCCCCAGCTCTTATAATTGAATTTGCCTTTCGAGAAGTCTTATTATGTATATTGAAAGACCTTGAAGAAGAATCATAATGGCCACCGAACGTGACACGCGATTCCCGATCCTTCTTGGAATATTTTCTTCATTGTTTACCGGTTTAATCTGCAAGGATTTTTTAAAATAAATTAATTAAAATGGAAAGAATGTAACATCTAACATTTAGGGAGAAAAATTGATATTTTCCATAATATACGTATGAGCTACTCTTTTATATCTATTTTGGTTTATCTGAATCTTAATCAAATTAAGAATCTTGAATTAATCTTAAGACGTAGTTATGCTCTATTTTTTATTACCAGTAAAGAAGAAAAGCTATAGATCAACTAAAGTCGTAATTATGTTTGGTTCGAGATGTGAACAGAATATCAAAAATTCAATCTAATAAAATCCCAACTTGACTAAATTTAAGTGATATTAATATTAGCCCAAATCAATGAATAAATAAAATATCAGGATTTTGACATGGTTGGTGCTATTAACTTCAATTTACCAAGAGTAAGATTAAATTGATACATTTTAAGTGAAAAAAATTAAACACAAAAAACTTGATTTTTTTTCATATCCATAGATGAGATTGAAACTAATATCTATCAGTTAAGATAGAAGATTCACATTTATAAGTTTTTTATATTTTTAGACTTGGAGTTTGAAAATACTTATAAATCTGGCTCGTCAAACGTCGTAATACTAAAAAAATTGTTGCCATAATAGAAAAATTCAAGAAAACTTGATTAGTAAAATTAAAAAATTAAAAAATAAATAAATAAGATGAATTTATAACGCAAAACAGGATTCTTAAAAATGAATAGATAAAGAAATGTAGACAACGATACAAATATGAGGTTCTACCTCTTTTATTGGTGGTGGTGTAATTGTGAACTTTGTTGATGAGAGAATTGTAGATATCAGTGAATGCAATATGTTACAATCTAAACTAGTCATTATTTTAGTTTATATATAGAATGGTTTATAGTGATGTGATGTAAATAATAAAAGATTAAGTTTCAAATGATCCAAAGGAAATGAGTATATGGTGGATAAAAGATGAAGTTTTGAAGGATCCTGAACATACTCGTATATGGTGGACACGGGTGGACATTGGGATGGGGTGGGGTTGATTCCAGGCCCGGTCAATTTTTATCATTCAATATATTAGTTGTGATAACTCCCAAATTCGGGGTCAGGATTGAGTGTCACTAAATAACATTAAATAATATAAACATGCATATTAATATAAATATATATATGACCCCTCAACTCTGGATCGATTACAGATTATGATATGAAACTAGAATCTGAAACATCTAAATTTTTATAACTAACACATACTTCATTACCTCTTTACCATCTTCCTCACTTATCCATTCTGAGACATCCAACTTCTTGAAGCTGGGATCTCTCCATAGCACTGCCTATTGCGAGCTATTTATATATATCCTCGTGTTTCACTGAAATGATGAAAAGATTACAAAACAAGAGTGAGCCAAGAATGCCCAAAAAGTACTATAACTTGGTTTTCAGCTATCAATAATAAAAGAAACCACTGGAAGTATTTAATTTTTAAAAATAATATTTTAAACATCTTTATTCATTTAAACAATTGAGCGAATGAAACAGCGGCCCTTATTGGCTGCCGATAATAGATTTCCGAAGAGCCCCAGAATGAACATAAACAATTACAAACTATACATCAATCGACCCTAATTCACCAAATAAAGCTATTAGTTAGCATAGATTTCATGAACAAATTTTAGAATCAAAAGCCCCAATTCGAAGGATAAACTGTTGTACAAGACATGCCTGTACAATAACAAGACTAAGTCAAATCGACAACCCTAAGTAAGTTGTATAGTAATCTTAGTTTGTATTTTGTATTGTAACATTAAAGTCTGTAAAAATGTCAAAAAGCAGACTTGAGTCTTTTTCTTTAAACTGTATCAAGACTAAAAATTCTATCTAGAAGAAGATCATGCCTCAGAAGAATTGTGAAGAAGCTTGGAGTTGAATAAATCTGTTTTGAGAAAAATGTTCTAAGTCAAGATCTCTACAAGTCCCAGGTTTAGTGTTATAGAAAAGTCATTCGAGAACTCCAGAATAACTTATAGAGAAGTCAGGAAATCTACTAGAGAACTCATAGTTATCAACAAGTCAAATATCACTAGAGAACTCTGAGTTATCGACAAGTCATTTCTCCACTATAGAACTCACAGTTATCGACAAGTCAAAAATCATTAGAGAACTCTGAGTTATCGACAAGTCATTTCTTCACTAGAGAACTCAGAGTTATCGACAAGTCAAAAATCACTAGAGAACTCTGATTTATCGAAAAGTCAAAAATCACTAGAGAACTCTCAGTTATCGACAAGTAAATTAGTCACTAGAGAACTCAGAGATATCTATAAGCCAAAGTGAAGACATGAAGTGAAGAGATCTCGACAAGCTAAATTCTCTTATAGAGAACTTAGAGACCTCTACAAGACAAAGCAACTATAGAGTAATGAGAGATCTCAATAAGCCAATATACTTATCGAGATGTCAAGTTCTCTATATATTAAACTGGAGATCTCGAGGTAAAACTCAAAGTATAAATTGCAGACCAGTTCAATATCCAAGATTAACAATCAACAAACAATCCACTTAGTTGGATTGACAAGTCTACAAAAAGCAGCTTGAAGAGTGCAAGATCAAGGGTGAAGATTAATTGACAAAGGAAGATCAAAGTTAACACAGTATGCTAAGCCAGAAATGGAAGATATGATTTTCCTAAAATAGAATGATTAGTGACAGTTTACTAAAGTGAATAGCATCTCTTATTATACACTGTGTAAACCATTACTTAACTATCATATAAAGTTAACACTGGTCCTTTGTCATATAAAGTTAACACTGGTCAGTTGAGTTGTACACAGCAGTTGACCACATTTCTTCAACAACCTCACAGAAGATGGTGGGTGATTCCAGCATGGCATAGTTGAGTTTGTAGTTCTTCACAAAATTCATCATTTTGTGGTAGTCACCAGATTGTTAAATCCCCTTGTTTACTAGAGTTGTGAAGTTGTTTTTCTCATAAATGAATCCAGTTTGTGACATGATCTTGACTACTGGTGCCATTGTTAGAGAGTGGAAATTGCAGAGATAGAGATGATAATTGCTTTTGAGAAAGAGAGAATTTAGAGCAGATGATTTGAGAATGATAAAAGAAAAGTAAGGGGAATGAATTAAGCTTTTATACTATCTAAAAATAACTGTTATAAATAATAAAGTAAAATAAAGTAACCAATAAGAATTGCCCAAAATAGCCATTTAAAAAATAAACTGTAAAAATTCCTTCAATTATCCCCCATGTTATACTTATAAACTGTAAGTATACTCGATGGATAAAATTCAGGGAATTAACGGCTAAGATTCAGACAATTTGACGGATGAGGATAAATCAGTTATCCGTCGAGTCATAAAATATTCCAGAAAAGTAATTGATTTTATTGACAAAATGTATACCGACGAATGATCAAACTCGATGGATAATGATCATCCGTCGAGATGTAAATTTTGACTTAGCCAAAATTTCATCCAAGATTGAAAAATCAATTAAGTTTCTGGATGCATTACAACTTGCAAATTATCTATAAGGATTCAAGAGAAATTTAGCATACCTAACTCACTTACCAACCTTGAAAAGATGGATTCATCCAGTGACTTGGTAAATATATCTGCAAGCTGCTTTGCACTTGGAACAAAATGTAGTTCCACATTACCATTCATTACATGTTCCCTTATGAAATGGTACTTGATGTCTATGTGCTTTGTTCTTGAATGTTGCACTGGAGTGATGGCAATTGCACTTGTGTTATCACAGAAAATGGGAATTCTTTTCACTTGCAGACCATAGTCTAGCAATTGTTTTTTCATCCACAAAATCTGTGCACAGCAACTGCCAGCAGCAATATATTCAGCTTCAGCTGTTGAGGTAGAAACTGAATTTTGCTTTTTACTGAACCAGGACACAAGCTTATTTCCCAGAAATTGACAGGTTCATGTTGTACTTTTTCTATCAATTCTACAACCTGCATAATCTGCATCTGAATAACCAGTTAGATCAAAACCAGAATCTCTAGGGTACCAAATGCCAAGTTTTGGTGTTCCTTGAGATATCTGAAAATTCTCTTAATAGCTACTAAGTGAGATTCTCTAGGATCAGCCTGAAATCTAGCACACAAACATGTAGCAAACATTATATTTGGCCTACTAGTTGTTAAGTATAGAAGTGAGCCAACCATGCCCCTATAACTTGAGATATCCACAGACTTTTCAATAGTGTTTAATTCAAGCTTAGTTACAATGGCCATGAGAATTTTTGCAGATGTGCAATCCATTAGATCAAACTTCTTTAAAAGATCATAAATGTATTTGGTTTGACTAATGAATATTCCATCACTAACTTGCTTAACTTGAAGACCAAGAAAGTAAGTTAGTTCTCCCATCATACTCATTCCATACTTACTTTGCATCAATTTGGCAAACTTTTTGCAAAGTTTTTCATCTGTAGAGCCAAAAATAATGTCATCTACATAAATTTGAACAAGTATACTAGAGCCATTAACATTTCTAAAGAAAAGAGTTTTGTCTACAGTACCTCTAGTGAAGTGATTCTCTAAAAGAAACTTTGTGAAAGTGTCATACCAGGCTCTAGGGGCTTGCTTCAGTCCATAAAGTGCTTTCAAAAGATAGTAAACATATTCTATAAAATTTTGATCTTTAAAACCAGGAGGCTGACTCACATAGACTTCATCCTCCAAATCTCCATTCAGAAAGGCACTTTTGACATCCATTTGATAGACTTTAAAATTGGCATGGGCTGCATAGGCTAAGAAGATTCCGATGGCTTCAAGTCTTGCAACAGGAGCAAATGTTTCATCAAATATTCCTTCTTGTTGACAATAGCCCTTAGCAACCAATCTAGCTTTGTTCCTGACTACTATGCCATTTTCATCCATCTTGTTTCTGAATACCCATTTGGTGTCAATTGGATTCTTTCCTTTAGGCTTGGGCACCAGCTTCCATACCTTATTCCTCTCAAATTGGTTTAGCTCCTCCTGTATGGCTAAAATCCAATCAGGATCCAACAAAGCTTCTTCTACCTTCTTTGGTTCTTCCTTAGAAAGAAAGCTGTTGTATAGACATTCTTCTTGAGTTGCTCTTCTTGTTTGAACTCTAAAAGATACATCACCAATGATGAGCTCAAAGGGGTGATCCTTTGTCCATTTCCTTTGTTGAGGTAGATTAGCTCTAGATGAAGAGGCCTCCTTGTTGTCTTGATGTGTGATTGAGTTTTGATTATTAGAAACTCCCCCTGAGTTAATGGATCTTTGATTTGAGAAGGGAGAGCTTTCTGTATGTGATCTATTCTGACTTCCAGCTTCTTTTGATGACCCGACGGATGGTGAATTTTGAGTACCGACGGATGAGGCTGGTTGTCTCCCGACGGATAAAGCAGATTGTCTCCCGACGGATGAAGCATTATGCAACTCGACAGATGTTGAATTTTGTGCTTCATTGGTAGTAGATTTTTCTGCATTATCCTTTGATATTGTTTCTTGATCACTTTCATCACTAACCATCTCCACATTATCGAATTTGAGACTCTCATAGTAATCTCCATCTTGCAGTCCTTCAATCTTTTTATCATCAAATACAACATGTATTGATTCTACAACAATGTTGGTTCTTAGATTGTAGACTCTATATGCTTTACCAACAGCATATCCAACAAAAATTCCTTCATATGCTTTAGCATCAAACTTCCCATTCTGATCAGTTTGATTTCTTAATATATATAACATTTGCAGCCAAAGACATGAAGAAAATTTAGAGTTGGCTTCTTGTTCTTGAACAATTGATAGGGAGTCATGCATTTTTCTTGATTAACCAGAGAGATATTCTGAGTGTAGCATGCAATATTTACAGCTTCAGCCCAGAAATATGTTGGTAATTTAGATTCTACAAGCATTGTCCTTGCAGCTTCAATGAGTGATATGTTCTTCCTTTCTACTACTCCATTCTGTTGTGGAGTTCTAGCTGCTGAAAACTCATGCAAAATCCCATTTTCTTCACAAAATGCTCTCATGACAGAATTCTTGAACTCAGTTCTATTGTCACTCCTGATTCTTCTAAGTTTGAAATCAGGATGATTATTGACTTGCCTTATGTAATTGATGATGATTTCACTAGCCTCATATTTAGACTTTAAAAAATATGTCCAATAGAACTTTGAGAAATCATCTACAATTACTAGGCAAAATATTTTCCTTGAGATGGACAACACATTGACTGGTCCAAACAAATCCATGTGAAGCAGTTGCAAAGGTTCTTCAATGGTTGAATCAAGCTTCTTTCTGAATGATGCTTTAATTTGCTTTCCCTTCTGGTAAGCATTACACAGTCCATCCTTAGAAAACTCCACTTGAGGAATTCCTATAACCAGTTCTTTCTTTACTAGTTCATTCATGGTCTTGAAGTTTAGATGGGATAGCTTCTTGTGCCATAACTAACTTTCATCCTGACTTGCTTTGCTGAGAAGATAAGTAACATATTCTGTATTTGATGAGTTGAAGTCAGCTAGGTACACATTTCCTTTTCTCACACCAGTGAGAACCACTTTGTTGCTCCTTTTGTTAGTCACAAAAAAGGCTTTTGAGTTGAAGGTTACTGAATTGCCTTTATCACAAAGCTGGCTGATACTCAACAAATTATGCTTGAGTCCATCCACTAAGGCAACCTCCTCAATGATGACATTGTCTTTTGAAATCAAGCCATATCCCACAGTATAACCCTTGCTTTCATCTCCAAAAGTAAAACTTGGGCCAGCTCTCTCCTTGAACTCTGTGAGTAGGGTAGAATCACCAGTCATGTGTCTTGAACAACCACTATCCAAGTACCATAGATTCTTGCTGTTTCCCTGCACACATCAAAATCAAATCAAGTTGATTTTGGTACCCAAGTTTCCTTGGGTCCTGCCTTGTTAGCTTTCTTTTTCTGTTTCTTAGGCTTTATCTCATTTGACTTGGGGATATCAGATTTATCCTTAGTCATTTGAGTTGAACCTTTGAAACCCTTAATTACAACAGAATTATCATGCATATTTTGATTAACAGGAAATGGCATGCTGTTAGTAAACATGTTATTCCAGTAAGGCATGCTAAGTGGCATTTGTGGCATATTAAATGCAGCATAATAAGGATTAGGTGCAAATGGCATATTAGCAAACTGTGCATTCATATTCTGTGTAGACATAGCATTCATAGGCATAAAAGACATGGCATTTATGTTGGGAAAATGAGGTGGCATAGATATGGAAGTAGACATGGCAGTTTTGCAATTAACAGACAAATGATTTACACTACCACACTTGACACATATTTTTCTAGGAGCATATTTATCATGTGCGTAGTTGTTGTGCTTGTTAATTCCTACTTTACCATTTCTATTTTTTTTCTTTTTAGCCTCTATTTTAACCTCAATCTTTTCCATTCTATCACTCAATTGCTTGACAGCCATATGACCAACATTAGCCTTTTTCTCCTTCTTCACTTGACTAGATTCTCCTGGAACAAAATTCTTGGAAACTGATCCATATTTCTCATTTAACTTGGTAAGTTTGGCTTTACTCACAGGTTTGCTCACAGTCGACAGATGAGGATTTATATCACTCGACGGATAACCCTTTTTGTTATCCTACGGATGACCCTCATTATCCGTCGTGTCTACATCTGCTAGCAATCCTTCAACCAGATTGGATTCCAGCTTCTCCTTATTCTTCTTCCAGGTTGCATCACAAAAGAACTCAATACCTTGAACTTTGGTGATTTGAGCATGAACATCTCTAGATGTTTTCTATGCCTTAATAACCTCTTGTTCTCATTCAAGCTGCTTCTTCAAGATCTCTTCTTTCTTCAAGGACTCAGTTAATTCATCCTTAGCAATTTTACACTCAATTCTCAATTTTTCAAATCTAATAAACTGAGACTCTAGCCCATTATTCCTTTCACTTAAAAACAAATTGTTTTCTTCGATTTTAGCATTTTCCTTAGTAAGAGACTTAAGTATAACACACAAATGATATAATTCTGTAGACATGTCATTTATTACATCATTACACTCAGCTTTAGATAAATGTGCAAGGTTAGTGGTGATTACCTGATTACTTGAAGAACTTATCTCTGTTTCATCAGACTTGGCCATTAGGGCTAGATTGACATAGCTGACATCCTCATCCTCATCCAGACCATCTGCTGCCCAGTCATTTTCTTGTGTAATGAAAGCCCTTTCCTTTTGTTTGAGCAACTAAAAATATTTCTATTTATAATCCACAGGCTTAAACTTTTTCTTTCTAGAATCTGACTTTCTACACTCACTGGCAAAGTGCCCTGCCAAGCCACATTTGAAATATTTGAATTTTGATTTATCCACTATGTTTCTATTTGGCTTGGCTGCTCCAAAGTTCTTCTTGAACTTGAGCTTGGCAAATATTCTGGAAAGAAATGCTAGATGTTCATCAATATCTTCCATGTCATCTTGGCTCAAAGAATCTTCATTTTCTGCTACCAGCCCCTTGCCCTTGTTTTCACAGACCTTTGAAGTTGATTTAACAGCTTTCATCTTCATCTCCTTCTCTTTCTCTAACTCAGAAACTAGTGCAATGGATCCTCCTTTCTTCTTTCCTCTCTCCATCCTCTCTCCATCCTCTCATCTTGCTCTATTTCAAGCTTATAAGTTTTCAGGATGCCATACAGTCTCTCCAAAGTAAACTCCTTGTAATCTTGAGAGTTTCTCAATGAGAATGTCATAGGTTTCCATTCCTTTGGAAGAGATCTAAGGAACTTACGATTGGAGTCTTTTGTCTGATAGACCCTTCCATGCAACTTCAAAGCATTTAGTAGTTTTTGAAACCTACTGAAGATGACAGTGAGAGACTCACTTTCTTCACTATGAAAATGCTCATATTGCTGAATGAGTAGCTGTATCTTATTTTCCCTTACTTGCTCAGTGCCATCACAGATAATCTGTATAGTATCCCAAACTTTCTTGGCAGTTTTACAATTGATGATGTTGTCAAATATGTCACCATCAACTCCATTGAACAGGATATTCTTATCTTTCCTGACTTGTTCAATATCAGGATCAGACCATTCATGCTTTGGCTTGGGGACTGATGGTTCATTTCCAGTTGCATCTCTCATTGATATATGAGGGCCTCTCTCTATGCAATCTACATAGGCCTCATCTTGAGAAAGTAAATGAAGATGCATCTTTACCTTCCAATGATGGTAATTATCTTTGTCCAGAAAAGGAATCTTGACTCCAACATCCTTCTTGTTCATCTTGTTGTTTTGTTGTGATCTTTAAACTCTTTGTTTATGAAGAGCTTGCTCTGATACCAATTGTTAGTCCCTAACAATGCAACAAGAATTACAGAAGGGGGGGGGGGTTGAATGGAACTCTTGAACCTTTTTCACAAATTATAAAATATTATATCTTAATAATATATAAGTGTTTGATTTGCAAAGTACGGAATAAGAAGTTAGTAAAATCAAAACACAAGTAATTAAAAACACAAGTCTTTAAAAACTTTCTGGTGGATTTGAATGTATCCACCAGAGATATATATATTATATCAAGAGAACTCTGTGTAGCAAGATTTGCTCACAGCTGCTTATAAATATCAACAACTAAGTTTTCAGATAAATTCCAAGAATACAGCTTGCAAATGTTTCTCTGAGAATTTTCTTGCTTAGTGTTCTTGTTATTCTATTTGCTATTTCTTGGTTTATATATCACCAAGATTACAAAGTAATAAGACAAGAAAATAAAACAAAACCTATCAAGTCTTATACTATGCTGCTTCATTACTCTGTTCCAGCATCTTTGAATATCTTCAAAATAGCATGGAAATGGCAATGCTTCTTCGTTCTCTAAAACCCAGTTGAATAGGATTCCACATTCCTTTAGCATACACTCGACGCATGTGACTGTGTTGCCACTGTCAACTGATGTTTGAATTGATTATTGAGAAGTGGCATTTTATACCACTTAGAACGTCTTATAATGGCTTGAATTGATGTCTTGAAATCAAGTATTTTATGTATTTGATGTGTTTTTCTAGTGTTTGTGCATTTCAGGATATAACTTGCGTTTGTGGGGAGATTTCATTAGGAATAAGCCCAGGGGAGTGCTTGGCATTGAATGTGGGAAGTTAGGAGCAGAACGCAGCAGAAAACGGGAGCAGATTGAAGAATTTTGCAGTGAGCAGCTGGGCGCCCGCTCAGCCTAGCTAAGCGGCTGCTCAGAAAGCTGGGCGCCCGCTCAGGGTTGCTGGGCGGCCGCTCAGGGGCGTAATTTTTAATACTGATTTTTAGAGTTCTTATTATGTTGGACTTCTGACTTCTAAGATGGCGGGGTCTTGTGGGGCTTCTATATAAGTAGTTTTCAAAGACGTTTCAAAGAATTGTGGTCGAAGAAGAGGAATCATACGTTTTCTTGTGATTCTTTTATTCGTTGTATCAGTGGATGCTAGTTTTCTTTACTTTGAACCTTATTACTCTTGTAACGTACTCTGGTTTTAATAAGTATTTTTATTAGTTTATCTTGTGTGTTACTATCATATTTTCATATGAACCCATGGTGACGATGAGTTCTATCATGGGCTAATCGTGATCATGGGGTCGTAACGGATTTACTATAGAATTCTTTAGTTAGTTGTTTAATACCTTAGTGTGTGATGATTGTATGATATCTAGCATAGGTTGCGCTTATTCGTCTTATGTGCGTCGCGAACATATAAGATAGGGTGTTAATCTCTTGTGAAGCGATGATGGATCTTGAGATTTAGAACTTGCCATGCTAGCATAGGTTCATGTATGTGTATGCATGATTAGTGGGTAACTCTAACCATTTTACTTGCCCTGTGTAATCATAAGGAATAACTTGTGCTTAAATCGTTATGTTGTCAAATTCTGTAAACATATAGGGTCTCAACATAATTGATGCCTATTCAACTTCTATCTTAATTGTGGATGTTTGGTAGAATGGTATTAGTACAACAAAAGTTGGCTTTTATCAGTTTCGTGTTGTTCGATTAATATCATCAACGTTTCATGCTAAGGGTAATAACAATAACTATTGAAGGAAGTAGTAATGAAGTTATGATCTCATGTGTGTTTAATATTGTTAATTCAAGTATCAATTAACTGTTTAATTCTCATAGTTAATTATAGTTAATAATTAGTTAATCAAATCTAAGTGTTATTGTCTTGACATTGAGAAGTAATCATACATTGGTGAGTAAGTGTTAATTGAACATAATTAGTCTGAGTCTCTGTGGGAACGAACTAGAAATTATTCTATATTACTTGCGAACGCGTATACTTGCTTGAATTATTAGCGCGTGTTTTGTGCCTAACAATTATCCGTCGGGTACATGATCATCCGTCGGGTTACCTTGTTGATCATCCATCGAGTGGCATTGTTGATTATTCCTCGGGTAGCTATCTGGCACTTGACTTTATTTCATTTATGCAGAATTACAAGACATCATCTATGTACAATTAATCAACCTATTCTGCATATCTAATTAAAGTCAACATGACTTGTGTGCTACTACAGAGACTAAACAAGGTGTATGCAGAAATGTGCTACAGACTCATTATTACACAAGCTACTCACTCGATGGATAATTGATCATCATCCGTCGGGACTATATTGAGTCATCCGTCGGGACTATATTCTTTATCCGTCGAGTGCTACATTTTTCACTAAGTAAAATCTACTAAGGTGTTTTGTTAAGGTAATCATCAATTACACAACATATTCACAACAGGAACAAAATGGATGAAAATGATATAGTTACCAGAAATAAGGCAAGGTTGGTTGAAAAAAGCTACTCACAGGAAGAAGGAATTGATTATGATGAAACTTTTGCTCCTGTTGCAAGACTTGAAGCAATAAGAATTTTTCTAAAATTTGCTGCACATTCAAATTTCAAAGTGTATCGGATGGATGTCAAGAGTGCCTTCCTAAATGGTGAGCTGGAAGAAGAGGTTTTTGTGTAACAGCCACCTGGCTTTGAAGATCCAGAATTTCCAGATTTTGTGTACAAGCTACTCATGGCTCTATATGGACTAAAGCAAGCACCTAGAGCTTGGTATGATACATTGTCAGAATTCTTACTTAAACATGGTTTTACTAGAGGCACTATAGACAAGACTCTCTTCTACAAGAAACATGGTGATGATATGATCCTAGTTCAGATTTATGTGGATGATATCATCTTTGGTTCTACAAATGAAAAGCTTTGCCAAAGATTTTCCAGGCTTATGCAGAGTGAATATGAAATGAGTATGATGGGTGAATTAAGTTACTTTCTTGGACTTCAAGTCAGTCAAAGAAGTGATGGGATCTTCATCAGCCAAACTAAGTATGTCAAAGATTTATTGAAAAAGTTTGGTATGGTTGACTGTTCACCTGCATCTACACCTATGTCTACAACAACAAAGTTGGATGAAGATAAAATAGGCAAAAGTGTAGATATTTCAGGCTATAAAGGGATGATTGGATCATTGCTTTACTTAACTGCAAGTAGACCAGACATCATGTTTGCTACATGTTTGTGTACAAGATTTCAAGCCAATCCAAAAGAATCACACTTGATGGCTGTAAAGAGGATTTTCAGATATTTGAAGGGGACTCCAAACTTGGGATTATGGTATCCTAAGGGAACTAGTTTTGAAACTGTTGGCTACACAGATGGAGATTTTGCGGGATGCAGGGTGACAGAAAGAGCACTAGTGGAAGATGTCAGTTTCTTGGACAAAGACTTGTATCTAGGTATAGCAAGAAACAACAATATGTGTCAACTTTCACAGCTGAAGCTGAATACATAGCTGCTGGAAGTTATTGTGCTCAAGTGCTTTGGATTAGAAATCAGCTAATGGATTATGACCTAGTGTTATACAAAATTCCAATTATGTGTGATAATACTAGTGCTATATCTATAGTGGCTAATCCAGTTAATCATTCTAGAATAAAGCACATTGATGTAAGGTACCATTTTATTAGAGAACATGCTACAAATGGTACCATTGAGCTCATTTTTGTTCCAACAGAAAAATAATTAGTTGACATTTTTACTAAACCTTTGGATGAAGCAACTTTCACTAGACTTGTAGGTGAAATTGGAATGCTTAATTCTTCATCCTAAGGTAAGAACTCAGCTAATATTTTGCAGCAAATAAATTTCTAGTAAATCAAAATTAATTTTATTTAATTGGAAATTAACTGAAATATGAATTATAAATATTTCAGAAATCTCTGCATATTTATTTTTCACAAACAAAATTTGGCTTGGAAATTTTCAAAATTCTTAGAAAACTATCTAGCTGTTAATTTACATTCTTAATATGTAAAATTAACACAAGGCATAATCAAAGTATATAGAGAACTGAGTTCTCGATAAGTCTAATTGACTTATCGACAAGTCATTTTAAGACTTCTCGAGTGAGTTCTCGATAAGTCAATTAACTGACTTCTCGAGTGACTTCTCGATAAGCTTTATTATGACTTATTGTTAAGTCATTGTGGAGTTCTCTAGAACTGTTAACTCACAGAGTTCTCTACAAGTATAACTTTTAGACTTATCAATAAGTCAGAACTGAAATAATTTAATTTAATACATTATTTTGGTAAAAAACTTTTGGCAAATTTATTCTTATTTTATTTTGAATTTATTCAAATAAAAATTGGAAACAATTCAGTCCATTTTAGACAAACTGAGTATTTATTTGACATCTCGATAAGTTTATTTTTAGTTCTCTATAAGAATACACTACGCCATAAACTGGATTCCGCAACCGTTCACACTAGGGTTGCAAATAAAAGTGTAATAATAGCCTTCAAAATCAATGTCTACTGCAACCCCTCTTTTTTGATGTTGCGGTAGAGTCAAAATGTGTTACCAAAATGACATATATAATTAAAGATGATTTTTCTGAATTTAACTAATTAATAATTTTTTACATAGAAATGAAATAGTATTTGAAATATATATTTTATTTATTTTTAGAAGTTAATAATATTAGTATATGAATTATTTTTAACTAAAATCACTAAATAAATTGAGTATAGAACATAACATCTTCTAATAGTTTTAAAATTTTATAAATAAATTAAAGTAATCAATTAATTATAATGAATAGGATGTGTTTAATTTAATAAAATTTATAAAATTAAATATATAAATAAATTGGCAATGACCAGGCTGCTGAAATTGTTGGGTTGGGCCATTAAACTTTGACCCGCTAAGTTTTTCAGGAAGCGGGAAGTGAAAATTTCAGATAAAAAAATAAGAGGGAAATCAATTTGGGTCTATTAGGTCTTCTATCCACTTCACTCGGCGACAATCTCTCTCCGCATCTCTCCAAAATGCTCGCCGCCGTCGTACGCCGTCTCCGCGACTCCGACTCCGCCGTGCGCCTCGCCTGCGTCGCCGCCGTCACCTCCATGGCTTCACAGATCACTAAACCGCCATTCTCAACACTATCGAAGCCGCTAATTGACACAATTTTGCACGAACATGACTTAAACTTGCAAACTGGTGATGAAGGCAGCTGCTGAGGCATTGTTGAAATTGGCTGTGACGGAGAAATGTAGTTTGTTTGAGTACAAGTCTTCGTGTTTAGTGTCTCTAGAGAGCCGAAGATTTGATAAGGTAGTGTTGCTTGGAAGTGTTTGAAACTTTTAATTCGCATATTGTGTCGTATATTTATGGCATTTTGTGTGTCATTACGTTACTCTAATTATTTCACACCAGCAATTTTGGATGTGTTTTTGTAGGTGAAGGTTGTTCGTGACACAATGAATCAGGCATTGGAGATGTGGAAGACGATTATTGATGAAGAGGATTTATGGTCGCCACAATTGTCTATAGGTAATGAATTGTTTCGCAAGTTATCGTACTTTAGATTTTGTATAGAAGATAGTATCCAAGAGATTTTGGCTGGACCATTTCTCTGCATGCTAATTGATTTGTTGGGTTGATAATTTATTTTGATTTGCTGATTCTTGTGACTAATAATTTATACTACATAGCTGACCGACTAATGGAAACATTTTTGTTGTATGCGCTTACAACATGCAAGTTGATGGAAGTCACATGTAGTATGCTCGGGGCATTACGACAGGATTATTCCTCCTTTGGTGGGAAATGTTCATACTGCATTGAGTATTGTTAGCCTAGTTATATGAATCATTTATTATAAATGTGTTTGATTTTAAATCGTCTTCCTTTTGCTTGATGTAGAATAATTTTGGTATTAGTCTATTTAAATTTAATGACTGGAAGTTACAAGTTCTCTATATATTTGTGTAGACTCTACATGCACATGGTACTGTTTAGATAAACTTTGGGGATAAAGTTTATCAAGTTGGGATTATGTTTGTGTTCGTTTATTAGTTGCTGACTAGTGTGGGTATGTTATTTGGAATGCTTTGGTGAAATATGGATTATTTTATGAAATTGATAGGTTATTACTCTACTATATAAGGTATAGATGATTAGTCCCTTTTGTTGGGGGAATATGTAAGACGTACTGCATTGAAAATTGATAGGTGGTTACATAATTGTGTTTGATTTCACTTGTTTTACTTTTGCTGCATGTAGATTAGTTTTGCTATTGGTTTTGTGTAAATTTAATGTCTGCAAGTTAGAAGTTCTGGACTTATCTGTGTAGCACATTTGTGCGTGCGTGCAATGAACTAGAAATTAGTTGTAAGTATAGATTCTAAAATATATTTGTTTATACTCCTTGTTTCTTATGTACTAGGCATTTTAAGACTTAATTAGGACCAACCTTTTTCATATTGGTTGCTGCCCGTCACTGCACTATGCTGAATAATTGCATTGTATTGAACTCAGAACAGGTTTTGCATACTGGTGGCAACTCATTTACATAAATTCTGCTATTTAAAGTACGTTAAATGTGGTGTGGGATATTTTGAGTTGGTTTTAAAGTAATTTGTACTGTTGAATTACTAAGTTTTACCAACTCCTAATAATACTTGTCTGCAAACGAGATAATTAAGTATGTAAGTAATCTGATACTGTAACAATCTTGTGGGTTATATGTAAATTGTAATGTTATTAGAATTATCTTCTTACTAGAATCCACATCAATATTCCAGGCCTATGCCCTCATTGCAAAAGGTGTTAGGATAGTTTGCAGCAACACAACAGGTAAGAACACGAAGTCTGTGGTACTTAAAACACAGGGAAGTGGATCCCTTAAAGAAAACATAATTACAGTGTTTGGCATGGACACCTTTTCATGCTTGGAGCCCATAAGTTTATGTATATCAGGTGATTGCAAGTTGGATAGGTTTCTTTCCAAGTGTGGACATGGTAGTGGACGATAAATGAGTGATCGTCAATTTTTTTTGTTAATGGTCGACCGGTTGATATGCCCATGAGTGCCCTATTCTGGTGAGTGAAGTACCAGTTGGGTTAGGAGGAATGAAGAGGTTCGTGTCCGGCCAAAGTACAGGAACTTGCTGTACACAATTGCAAAGGTATGAGCACCAACATCAGCTAGTGATTACTTTGGGATCACTCTTCACTTTATAATCAATCACCATAGCTATTGTATGCACACAGAAAATACAGAAGTTGATCTACAATATGCAATACAAGAATTACTAACCATTATGTTATATATTGAGTCATTGTTTCATTCTAAAGGTTTTCCTGCTATTTTCTATATATACAACTTGGGGTTCCAATTGTGTTTGCTTTATATATAATACTTGTAACAGCTCTATGCTCTGAATACCTGCTCAAATATTTAGCAAAAAGAAGTACCTGCTGGAAGTATGCCCGAGGGAAATGATACCTGCTCTGAAATCATTGGTTCTGAAGAGCTGAATTCTGTAATGAAAGATATGGATGATGTGGATTATGCTGGAAGTATGCCCGGGGGAAATGATATTGGAATTTTAGATCTGGACAGCGGTTGAGGTTCTTTTCAAAGTGTATGATTTAATATGTTAAGTTGTCGTGTTCTGAAGCTATTTTTCTTTCAGGATGAGCAGCAGTTGGATAACGTGGATAGCTACTCTGATAAATCATCGGACTCTAAGCAAAGGGTTTCTGATGGAAGCAGGTACCCGTGGGATGCATTACCCATTAATGAGCTGGATGATAAGGTGTGCAACTGTGCAAGTAATTTAATTTTGTGCAAAGAAAAAAACTACCCGAAGCTCTGCTAATTTATCCCTGTCCCCCCAAATACCTTGTCTTAAGCTTTTGCTAATGTGACTTGAATTTTCATTCTGGGCACTGCGTTCGTAGTCCAGATTCATGAAAAAAATAACTGCCATATTTGTAGGTCCTCATATTGTGAAGCTGTTTTCTTAAGATTAATGATGTAAGAATTTATGATCCTTTCAGGATGAGCAGTTGTTGGATGACCTGGATAAGTACTCTGATATGGACTCCTAAAAAAGTTTTTCTGACGGAAACACATATTCGTGGGATGCTTTACCCATTAATGAGCTGGATGGTAAGGTGTGCAAATAATTTACTTTAGTGCAGCAGTCTTCCACCGTCTAATTTACTTTACAAAGGTTTTCTTTTAAATGTTTGCAGCAGTCTTCCACCGTCTAAATAAGAGATAAGCAACCTTGAGAGACGGTGCAATGGTATTCCCTTAAAGTTTTGTAATATTGAGCATGGACGTGTTAGTTTCTTTGCGTTCAACATGGGGGAACTTCCGCTGCTTCCCTGATTTGCTCAAATATAGGACAAAATAGAGACAAATATGTCAAAGCTGTAAACACAGTTTAATTATCTGAATTAGACCTTTGGTTATGCTATATATAAAGCTGAGTACAATAGTTACATGACAGCATTTTTTTGTATTGCTGAAAACAAAATCATGTGTAATACAAGGTATGTGCCTTGGACAATGTATGTTGTAAAATTAAAAATGTAATATATTGTTGTGATGTAATATATCAAATTTATGACTACTACTTATATATAGAAAAACACTAAAAAGCGTTGCAAAAAACACTAAAAAGTGTTACAAAAAGGTTGCATCGATACCCCACATGTAGGCCCCATTGTGGGGCCCACAAATATTGTACTGATAGCCCAAACCCTATTGTAACACTTTTCAAGACCTATTGCAACCCCATTGGTGTTGCAATAGCACATTTATGTAACGGATAACTAGGGGTTGCAATAGGGTGTCACCGGGGTTGCAAAAAACTCTATGGCAACGCCTGAAATTGCAACCCCAAAAAAGAGTCGACATAGCCTTTTTTTGGCCTTTAGCAACGCTTTTTTGGCCTTTAGTAACGGTTTCTTGGGGTTGCGGAATCCAATCTATGGCGTAGTGAATAAATAAAATGACTTATCGATATGTTTTCCTTAATTCAAATTGACTTCTCGATAAGTAAACTCCAAACGTCTATTTTTTACTTCTCGACAAGTCATTTGCTTTTACTATAAATACCTAGTCATCTCGATACATATACATACTTACACCTTCGAGAACTCAACCGACCTAGCTTTTTCAATCCAAAACCGATTTCTCTCTCGTTTGAACTCCTTTCTCACTGATTTTTCTTACCCATTCACTCTCACTAAACTACAATGGCACTCAATATTGTTAGAGCTACTATCCTAGAGAAAAGAACCAATTACCTAGCTTTTACTAATGCTAACCAAGCCCCTGATAGTTTCAAGGGGTTTGTGAAATTCTTGTCTGAATCTTACATTGCAGGAGTTTTAACTGCTAACTCAGTCTTGTACTTGAATGTTCAGCATGAATTTTAGACAACAGCTGTAGTAAGGACTGTTATGAATGACAACTCTGTATCTTTGGTGGTAACTTGCACAATTGGAGGCTAATAGAAAGAGTTCAATGAACAAGATGTGAATATAGCTTTGGGTCTACCAACTGTAAACTTAGTGGAGGTGCCAACCCAAGATGAACTGACTGAGTTCATGGATTTTATCAACTATGGTGGAAGAATCAACCTGTAAAGCTTGAACAAAACAAACTTAAGGAAGGAATGGTCTTTTATATTTGATTCTGTAGTAAGGGCCTTCACATGCAGGAAGACAGGGTATGACAACATTTCAAGTGTGGTGTAGAAGCTGGTGTACTCAATACCCACAAAAGACACTTGAATGTTGGTCTATTGATCCTGGAAGAACTTGCAACCAGGCTGACCATGCCCCAATCTGCTAGAGGTAAGGAAATATTCTTTCCTAGATTCATAATATCTACTTTAAATCATAAAGTAACAGACATACATTTGTTGGATGGTATAGATAGCACCAAAATAGGCAATTGTAAGCAAGTGTCCAAAATCATATTTGGTTTAATTACTACAAAGAACAAGGTAAATATAATTTTGAAAATCACTCTATTCATGAAGGAGAGGTTTAGGACTTACCCTTACCCATTGCCTGACATGAGATCAAATGTACAAGCTAGTACATCTATGATTCCTGAACCTATAGAAGCACAAATACAGGAAAACCAACAGGGACCTTCCCAAGATGAAACCATTTCATCACAACCATTAGTATCTAGGAAACCAACCACTTCATCCTCCCAAAAGGATGAAGTGAGTAAAAAGAAGAGAAATGTCACACCCTCAACAAAATAAATATAACTATTACAATATTTAGAAGAAAGTAAACATAACTGAATCCAAGATCTTACAGTTTAGGGTTTGGAACAACCCAACACTACCATCTATTACAACTGATTTTAATATCGAGTCCTCACACAAAACTATCTCTTATTCTACCTGAGCTCGGACATACGCATCAGCGTCAGAGGTCTTACGTGTTGTCTGCTTGAATCTAACCATAGCTGCTAGCTGTAATATCAGGGTAAAGCAAGGAGTGATCCAAATGCTCAACAAGTGCTAAACAATACGATACAAAACATAAATCGAGATATATATTAAAGAATGACAATGTGAAGATATAATTGATAATAATCAGAGATGAAATTTTTGGGTGATGGCATCATTTGCTTGTATCAAAACATTTTCAAAATCATATCTTAATCAAAATCATTTTATGACGCTACGGATTACAGCCGGTGATCAGCCGCGAAGTAATCCCGAACCTCGCTGGGTTCTAAAATATTAATGGGATCCCTAGGCAACTTTTAAGCCTACAATATAAGTGTGGGAAGGACTCGCGTCTCAGTCCAGATCCACTATTCAAAGAAAACATTTATCCCCCCTTTGGGACTGAAAATCCACATTTTAATCATTTCAAAAACTGATGTCGATTTATAACAAAATCTCTTTAGTAGTAAACATTTTTATCAAGGGATTATAGATCAACTTGAAACACTGGAAATATGTCACAAAATCTCAAGGCCATGATCCACTAGACTTTACTCTATTAGGGTAACTGAAAGGTTTCCATATACAAGAACTTGGACAAGGAAATTTGGCAAGGCTATTGGATATTATGAAAGAGTAATGCCAAACTAGACTTAAAGCAATGGTTTTCGACAAGGTACAAGTGCTAGAACATCAAGAAGATAAGCTTCATGAATACTAAGGGTGTTAAGGTATAAAGAAATGATCTTTAGCTCAAAGTATATCAGGATTGTCAAACTTTTGGGTAAGAAAGAGGGTTATCAATCAATTATGGACAATTTTGATGAATATCTGGCTTTTAGGTATCAAGGTAAAGTTTTTATAGGGGTTCAAGCATCAGGGTGAGATATCAATACTTTAGGAATCATTAGCATGTTAATCAAGAGGATCAATCAAGTATTATAAGAACTCTTTATTTTATCATGGCATTCCAATTACTTTAATATACTAACGTGATAAGACCTTTAATCTACTTGCAATACGTACTTGAGGGTTCATGGCATTTCTATATAATTCAAAGATAGACTTAGAATCGCTTGGTTCAAGTATAACCAAATGACTCAGGATAATCGCATCAATATATATGAACTAATTGTTACACATTTGCAGTGAGTACAAAAGACAGGTTGAATCACTTGCCTTGAGAAAGGCTGGTCTGGTGTGGCTGGTAGGAGCAACTGGAAGCTTCACACGACCTTTATGGCAAGTTTACCCTCGTCTCGAGATCCTACATAATAATAATCCTCATTATAATATATTCTCACCAACTTAACCTATTTACAACACAAATGGCACTTGGGCCTATATGCACGCAATTTATATTCACCTTACAAATATAATTGTACACATAGCCACATATACTCACATATCATATTTTAATACCAAATAATATCACATACACCAAAATGCAACACTAGGCTTGGATGATCTCGATCCCCAACTTAAGTCACTTGGTCGCTAAGCTAGACAAAGTTTCCAAATTTTGGCTTCCTTACTCAATGTGCCTTTACTTAACTATCCAAAACCTATTGACCCTTACTTGGGCCTTTTACTCTACTGGTTTATACTATCTTGCAACCATAGTGGTTAACCTAGATCTCACTCCTAAGTGTTCTAAAACTATGTGATAAGTGAAAGTGCTCACTGGAGTAAATTTCACAATGACATCTATGGTTTCTTGAGTGCATTAGACACTCTTAAACTACAAGTTTACCTCCAAAGCTTTTACACTAGACTCTTTTGACCATAAGGCATCTCCCAAACTGGATGTGGCTCAAGGGCCTAGCTTGGGCCTCCTTGGGCCTAAGCTTAAAGTCCATGGTTCCCCTGTTTTTCTGGGCAGAAAACGCCCTGACTTGAATTAACTTGCGACACATGGTTCTAACTCAAATTTTATGAAATATGGTTGGAAAAACTCCTCTGACACTCCCTCTAACTAAGGCCCAACAGGGCCTAATGAGGGCATACCCATGACATGGTCAAAACTTCCTATTTCTAAGTTGCAACAAAACTGTCCCCTGCTGGACAGATTTTGTGATTTCACTTGTGCACCTAACCAAACGACTTATAAACCTTCAAAAAACACCTAAAACCTTTTATAGACTCCTAATTCTAGCTTCTGGTGGCTTGGGCCTCAAAGTGCACAACAAATGCTCATTCAAAACTTCCCCATAAACTAGTGCATCAAATCTGGAAAAATGCAAACACTAACTAATCCCTTTCCACCTTAACTCCCACTTAATAACCAAGCATCCAACTCTTTCCAAAGCAAACCTAGTGTATTAATGTCCTAAAATAGTTCCTCAACAGAAGGGGAGATCATCCATACCCAAGAATCAACAACATGCAACTAAAAATAGAACATGCAACTCATGGAAAACACATAACAAGATTTCGGCTAGGTATAAAGTTTAAATGCTTGCAAATTCGGCTTGTACCTATTACTCATCCTTAATAATCATGAAATATATCTTCTTTTAACTATTAATAAGAAATTTATCATGGAAACAATCTATTTTAAGCACACATATTTCGAATTTATAGATTTTTAGACATAGCAACATGATTTCAAAAAGAGTAGCATGAAAAGCATGGTTGACCATCATTTTAATGTCTTGAAACTAGCATGCATGGCTAAACATAAATGTATAATGAAATTTCAGTAGCATGCAAAGGATTTTAAAGCATGATATCTCCATAAAACACGTAGTTAGCACATATATAAAATATATCTCATTGAGAGCTCTTGAATTCACAAGAATCAAGAGTTTCTCTTTGGAGATCACATAAGAACTACACATGCATCCATGGAACTTCAACTTCCAAGTCACAAAACTCTTGGAAAGTATATAAGATGAATGTAGGTAGAAGATTTACACTTGGGAAGATGAAGAATGAAATGAAAAATGGAAGGGGGGTAGGGGAATGATGCTTCGGCCGAGAGCAATGGTGGGAGGGGATGAGAGAAAAATTGTGGTGTGTTGGAGTGTGGAGTGAGTGGAATGACTTCTCCCACTTTGATTTTTGTTTTATGCTTTTTGGTTGACAAAATAATGAGTGGAAGTGAGAGTGTACAAAAATGTCCTCTAACTAAAGTTAGGCCATTTTGCATGCAAGGCTAATTTGGTAATTTGGTAATCAACAAATGAGTTAGTGGGGTTGCAAAGGTCTTATTTGCCCTTTGAGAGAATAGAAGGGTGATTTGCATGCAAGGTCTTCTATGTAATTTGCTAATTATAATAAATAAAATTTGTAAAGATTTATTTTTATAAAATAAAATACAAGTTCAAAAATTATAAAATTTATACGATAAAATAACTTGGATTTTTAGAAATTTTATAAAATCACTTTCGAAATTTGTGAACAAAATAACTTTTAAAAGAAAATTTCTCTAAGGTTTAGAATATTCCTTATAAATCAAAAATAAGGGAAATAAATAAACTCCTGCTTTGAAAAATCATATGCTACATAAAGCAAACTTAAAATGCAGAAATTTTTCATTCACACAAGGTACAACCATTAAGTATATTTACTTTCGGCTTTAATATCACATAAAATCCAAAGATAATATTACATAAAATGTCGGTTGTAACATCCTGTCCCCCTTAAGGGATTCTGTCCCCAGAATCTAAGAGAACAGATGAGGATACCGGGAACGCATATCAGACTCTAACTCCCAAGTTGATTCTTCGACCTTGGGGTTCCTCCAAAGTACTTTCACTAACTTTACCGACTTATTCCTAAGACTCTTTATTTGCCAGTCGAGTAATTTGACAGGTTGCTCCACAAATGACAGGTCTGCCTGAATTTTTACAGGTTCATATTATATCACATGGCTGGTGTCAGGATTGTACTTCTTAAGCAATGACACATGAAACACGTTATGCACATGCTGATATTGAGGTGGTAAGGCTAACTCGTAGGCCACCTTCCCCACTTGACTCAAAATTTCAAAAGGACCTATATATCTAGGTGCTAACTTCCCTTTCTTGCCAAATCTAGACAACCCTTTTCTTGGTGACACCTTCAACAAAACGGCTTCGCCAACTTGGAATCTAACATCCTTACGCGCTGGATCCGCATACTTCCTTTGTCTATCTTGAGCAGCAAGCAACCTTTTCTGAATTAACTTGACTGTCTCATGCAACTGTTGTACCAATTTCGAGCCTAGAATCCTTCCTTCTCCTACCTCATCCCAACTTGTCGGTGATCTACATTTTCGTCCGTACAAAGCTTCGTATGGTGGCATGCCAATACTGGAGTGATAGCTGTTGTTGTAAGAGAATTCAATCAATGGCAAGTGGTCATCCCAACTTCCTGCAAAATTGATTGCACAACTGTGCAACATGTCTTCGATTTTTTGAATTGTCCTTTCGCTCTGACCATCAGTCTGCGGGTGGTACGCCGTACTCATGTTCAACTTTATGCCAAGACTTTCTTGAAATTACTTCTAGAATCTCGAGTTAAATCGAGGATCTCTGTCTGAAACTATTAATACGGGTACTCCATGCCTTAGTACAATTTCACGCACGTATAGATGAACCAATTTGTCCAATGATGACTTCTCATTAATTGGAAGAAAATGCGCCGACTTCGTAAGGCTATCAACTACAACCCATATAGCGTCATGTCCGGATTTCATTCGCGGTAGTCCCACTATAAAGTCCATAGCAATATTTTCCCATTTCCATTCTGGAATCTTTAGGGGCTTAATTAATCCGCTTGGTCGTTGATGTTCTTCCTTCACTTTCTGACAAGTATAACACTTCGCAACCCATTCTGCCACGTCTCGCTTCATATTTGGCCACCAAAAGTTCTGCTTTAAGTCT
The DNA here is from genome assembly GCF_009905375.1 of Apium graveolens. Lineage (NCBI taxonomy): Eukaryota > Viridiplantae > Streptophyta > Magnoliopsida > Apiales > Apiaceae > Apium > Apium graveolens. The sequence continues at coordinate 152,315,893 of NC_133647.1, read as the reverse complement.
CGATACATCTTGGTGCTTCCCGGGTGGATTGAAAATCTTGAATTGTGGGCTTCTTGCAGGATCTCATTCTTCAATTCAGGTACATGAGGAATCCAAATTCTTGAGAAAAACCTTAGTATACCTTGCTCATCCCTTTGAGTGCCAATCTCTTCTCCAGTTAGCTGATTCTTCTCTTTCTCCATTACTTCTTCCTGGCATTTCCTTATCTTTTCCACTAGTGTTGGCTGAAAAGTTATTGCATGACAAACTTCTTCAACCATTCTATAATTACAAAGTTCTAATCCAAATTTCTTAATCTCTTCAGACAATTCCTCTGGTGTTGCCATCATATTCAATCTCTCCTTTCTGCTTAGTGCATCGGCCACAATATTCGCCTTTCCAGGATGGTAATTTATCGAGGAATTGTAGTCCTTGATCAATTCTAACCATCTCCTTTGCCTCATATTGAGCTCCTTCTGAGTGAATATGTACTTTAAACTCTTATGATCCATATAGATTTCACACTTCTCTCCGTAGAGGTAATGTCTCCAAATCTTAAGTGCGAACACTGTGGCGGCTAGTTCCAAGTCATGCGTCGGGTACTTCAACTCATGCGGTTTCAACTGTCTTGACGCATACGCGATCACCTTACTGTGTTGCATTAACACACAGCCCAATCCTTTTTGTGAAGCGTCACTGAATATCACAAAGTTTCCTTGGTCATCTGGTAGTACTAACACCGGAGCTGTTACCAATCTCTGTTTCAACTCTTGAAAGCTATCCTCACATTCTGCACTCCATTCGAACTTCTGATTCTTTCTGCTTAACTTAGTCAATGGCGTGGCGATTTTCGAAAAATCCTTAACAAACCTTCTATAGTACCCTGCCAATCCTAGAAAACTTCGCACTTCCGTAGGTGTCTTTGGCCTCTCCCAACTCATAATTGCCTCAATTTTTGCCGGATCTACTTTAACTCCTTCATTTCCAATGACATGTCCCAAAAATTGAACTTCCTTTAACCAAAACTCACATTTGGAAAACTTGGCATACAACTTCTCTTGCCGAAGTATCTCCAATGCTATCCAGATGTGCTGCTTATATTCTTCTTCTGACTTAGAATAAATAAGGATGTCATCAATGAATACTACTACGAACTTATCCAAATACTTTTTAAATACCCGATTCATCAGATCCATAAATGCGGTCGGTGCATTAGTCAATCCAAACGGCATTACTAAGAATTCATAATGTCCGTATCTTGTCCTGAATGCTGTCTTGGGAATATCTTCTTCCTTGATCTTTAATTGATGGTATCCTGATCTCATGTCAATCTTTGAAAAGCACTTTGCTCCCTTCAGCTGATCAAATAGGTCATCTATTCTTGGTAGAGGGTAGCGGTTCTTGATCGTTACCTTATTCAACTCTCGATAATCTATACATAGCCGCATACTTCCATCTTTCTTCTTTACAAACAGAACAGGTGCTCCCCATGGTGACGTACTTGGCTGAATCACTCCTTTATCCAACAATTCTTGTAGTTGGCTCGCCAACTCTTTCATTTCCGCCGGTGCCATCCTATATGGGGCCTTTGAAACTGGTTATGTGCCCGGAGCAAGGTTTATTTCGAACTCGATTTGTCGATCTGGTGGTAAGCCTGGTAGTTCGTCTGGAAACACATCTGGGAACTCGTTAACTACGAGGATATCTTCTATGCCGGGGTTGCTCTTTTCTGAATCCACTACATAAGCTAGGAACGACTCAAAACCTTTTCTAAGTAGCTTCTTAGCCTGAACGATTGTAAGAAACAGTTGCTCTTGCCTCTGTCCCTTAAATACTACCTTCTCTCCACTCTTCATCTTTAAATACACTTTCTTGGTCTTACAATCAATCTGGGCATTATTCTTCCCTAACCAATCCATTCCTAAAATTATATCGAACTCTCCCAACTTGAAGAGTATCAAGTCGGCTGAAAACTTATGCCCCGAAATATCAATCTCACACTTCGGACATAATTGATTCACAGGAATCATCTCCTGGTTTGCAATTACCACATTTACTACCTCGCTCATAATCATTTTATCACATTGTAGTTTATCAACAAAAGTTTCTGATATTAAAGATCTTGTTGCTCCCGAATCAATCAATACTTTAGCTTTGACATTATTGAGTAAAAGTGTACCTGCTATTACCTCAGAGTTATGAACAACATCCTTCATTTTCAGATCGAATGTCCTTGTTGTTGCCTGTGGAGTTGTTGTAGGTGGTGGAGGTAATGCCAATACCTCGGCTGGCACGCTTGCACTGGTACTTGCCACATTCATTAAAGCTTTGACTGGTCCGGTTGCCTTGCACTCCCTAGCTATGTGTCCAGTCTTCCCACACTTGTAACATGTAACTCCTGGCTTCGGCATCTTGCACTCATTTACCAAATGTCCCTTCTGGTTACACCTATAGCATATCATGCTCAGCTTATTACATACTCCGGGGTGCCTTCTTCCACAGTGCTTGCATTCCGGTCTCTGGAACCTGTTTTCTCCAACTTGCCCTTGGCTTGCCTGGTTGCTCCCCTTCGATTCTCGTCTTTTGCCCAAATTCCCTTTCTTTTGAAAATTTCCACCCTTATGAAATCCAATCCTCTTTACATTCCGATCTTGTGAATTCCCGGCTTCAGACTTCTCTCCATAAAATGGAACCTTTCTCTTCTTGTTATCCCTTTCCATTCTTGACTGCATCCCATTGTTCTCAATCAGAGCAGCTTTTTGTACTACTCCTGCATAAGTATCAAGCTCAAACATAGCCACTCTATCTCTAATCCAAGGCTCCAATCCTTGTTGAAATCTCTTCGCTTTTTCCTCCTCAGTATTGGTATACTTTGTCACAAACCTTGACAACTCAATGAACTTCTTCTCATACTCCAGTACAGACATATTCCCTTCCTTTAATTCAAGAAATTTAAGCTCCATCTGATTCTGCATGTACTTAGGGTAATACTTTTCCAGAAACAACTTCTTAAATCTCTCCCAAGAAACCCGTTGAGTTGCTTCCATAGCTTTTACTGATTCCTACCAATAGATGACTTCGCCCTTCAGGAAGTAAGTAGCATATGGCGTCTTCTGATCGTCTCCTAACTGTACCAACTCAAAAGCCCTTTCCATTTCCTTAATCCATGTGTTTAGCTATTATTGGATCAGTGGTATCATGAAATGCAGGTGGATTCACATTCTGAAATGCCTTGAAAGTGATAACTTGTTAAGGTGGTACTGGTGGTTTGGGTGGTTGGTGTGGTTCACGGTTATCTTGGTTTTCAATTCGTTGTTGAAGAGTTAGTTGTTGTTGAGCTATAGCATCGGTTTGCTGTTGCAAAGTTTCCAGTAATCGAAGAATATTTGGGTCTGTGGTAGATGTGGTTGTTGGGTTCTTCTTTTTGGGTGGCATGATCCTGAAATAAGAGTTATATCAAAACAGGTATGAATGATGAAATAATTCGAGGGTATTGCATGGCATTCTTATTTTCATATGAGGTCAAGTTCCAAATTAAACAGATATGGTAATGCATACAAAAGCGTAAAATAACAGTTAAAAGCAATTGGAACGATAGTGCATAATATTTGAAATTTAAAGGTCACAATACATAGGATTAGAACAAAGTCTGACTCTAGGAATAACATGCTTATTTAAAGGAAACAACTGGGAATTTCTATGAAGTCTGATAATACAACAACATGGAAGGTAGATAATGGAAAGAACTAAGGCTCCACTCCATCAAAACGGGGCTTGGTAGTCTTCTCCTCTCGAAGTGTCTTCATAATGCTCAGGAGCTCATCTGCCACCATCTGATGATATACTGGCTGGTGCGGTCTCGGTGTGATGGCATCTCCTCAAGCTTAGTGTTGACGTACTGAACCAAGGTCTCAAGTCTCGCAGTCATCTGCTCCTTAGGCTTCCCTTCATAGTTTCGGTTGTCCGGGTACACGTTCTTCAGTCGGTCTATCAGTTGGTCGTACTTTCCCTGAAGCATGTCAAACTCGCACCTCAACTCAGCATACACGGAGAAAGCAATAGTGTCGTCTGACCCAGAGGGTGCCGAAGAATGCGCCATTTGCTGAAAAACCAATAAGAGGAGTATTAATAATAAATTTACTTAACCTACTCTCTCGCATATTATCCATAACCTATAGATATATCCTATAACCTATTTGGGCTATCCAGGGACTCTAAACCGTAGCTCTGATACTAAAACCTGTCACACCCCCAACAAAATAAATATAACTATTACAATATTTAGAAGAAAGTAAACATAACCGAATCCAAGATCTTACAGTTTAGGGTTTGGAACAGCCCAACACTACCATCTATTACAACTGATTTTAATACCGAGTCCTCACACAAAACTATCTCTTATTCTACCTGAGCTCGGACATACGCATCAGTGTCACAGGTCTTACGTGCTGTCTGCTTGAATCTAACCATAATTGCTAGCTGTAATATCAGGGTAAAGCAAGGAGTGAGCCAAATGCTCAACAAGTGCTAAACAATACAATACAAAACATAAATCGAGATATATATTAAAGAATGACAATGTGAAGATATAATTGATAATAATCATAGATGAAATTTTTGGGTGATGGCATCATTTGCTTGTATCAAAACATTTTCAAAATCATATCTTAATCAAAATCATTTTATGACGCTACGGATTACAGCCAGTGATCAGCCGCGAAGTAATCCCGAACCTCGCTGAGTTCTAAAACATTAATGGGATCCCTAGGCAACTTTTAAGCCTACAATATAAGTGTGGAAAGGACTCACGTCTCAGTCCAGATCCACTATTCAAAGAAAACATTTATCCCCCCTTTGGGACTGAAAATCCACATTTTAATCATTTCAAAAACTGATGCCGATTTATAACAAAATCTCTTAAGTAGTAAACATTTTTATCAAGGGATTATAGATCAACTTGAAACACTGGAAATATGTCACAAAATCTCAAGGCCATGATCCACTAGACTTTACTCTATTAGGGTAACTGAAAGGTTTCCATATACAAGAACTTGGACAAGGAAATTTGGCAAGGCTATTGGATATTATGAAAGAGTAATGCCAAAATAGACTTAAAGCAATGGTTTTCGACAAGGTACAAGTGCTAGAACATCAAGAAGATAAACTTCATGAATACTAAGGGTGTTAAGGTATAAAGAAATGATCTTTAGCTCAAGGTATATCAGGATTGTCAAACTTTACGGTAAGAAAGAGGGTTATCAATCAATTATGGACAATTTTGATGAATATCTGGCTTTTAGGTATCAAGGTAAAGTTTCTATAGGGGTTCAAGCATCAGGGTGAGATATCAATACTTTAAGAATGATTAGCATATTAATCAAGAGGATCAATCAAGTATTATAATAACTCTTTATTTTATCATGGCATTCCAATTACTTTAATATACTAACGTGATAAGTCCTTTAATCTACTTGCAATACGTACTTGAGGGTTCATGGCATTTCTATATAATTCAAAAATAGACTTAAGAATCACTTGGTTCAAGTATAACCAAATGACTCAGGATAATCGCATCAATATATATAAACTAATTGTTACACAGTTGGAGTGAGTACAAAAGACAGGTTGAATCACTTGCCTTGAGAAAGGCTGGTCTGGTCTGACTGGTAGGAGCAACTGGAAGCTTCACTCGACTTTTTGGCAAGTTTACCCTCGTCTCGAGATCCTACATAAAATAATAATAATAATCCTCATTATAATATATTCTCACCAACTTAACCTATTTACAACACTAATGGCACTTAGGCCTATATGCACGCAATTTATATTCACCTTATAAATATAATTGTACACATAGCCACATATACTCACATATCATATTTTAATACCAAATAATATCACACACACCAAAATGCAACACTAGGCTTGGATGATCTCAATCCCCAACTTAAGTCACTTGGTCGCTAAGCTAGACAAAGTTTCCAAATTTTGGCTTCCTTACTCAATGTGCCTTTACTTAACTATCCAAAACCTATTGACCCTCACTTGGGCCTTTTACTCTAATGGTTTTATACTATCTTGCAACCATAGTGGTCAACCTATATCTCACTCCTAAGTGTTCTAAAACTATGTGATAAGTGAAAGTGCTCAATGGAGTAAATTTCAGAATGACATCTATGGTTTCTTGAGTGCATTAGACACTCTTAAACTACAAGTTTACCTCCAAATCTTTTACACTAGACTCTTCTGACCATAAGGCATCTCCCAAAATGGATGTGGCTCAAGGGCCTAGCTTGGGCCTCCTTGGGCCTAAGCTTAAAGTCCATGGTTCCCCTGTTTTTCTGGGCAGAAAACGCCCTGACTTGAATTAACTTGTGACACATGGTTCTAACTCAAATTCTATGAACTATGGTTGGAAAAACTCCTCTGACACTCCCTCTAACTAAGGCCCAACAGGGCCTAATGAGGGCCTACCCATGACATGGTCAAAACTTCCTATTTCTAAGTTGCAACAAAACTGTCCCCTGCTGGACAGATTTTGTGATTTCACTTGTGCACCTAACCAAACGACTTATAAACCTTCAACAAACACCTAAAACCTTTTATATACTCCGAATTCTAGCTTCTGGTGGCTTGGGCCTCAAAGTGCACAATAAATGCTCATTCAAAACTTCCCCATAAACTAGTGCATCAAATCTGGAAAAATACAAACACTAACTAATCCCTTTCCACCTTAACTCCCACTTAATATCCAAGTATCCAACTCTTTCCAAAGCAAACCTAGTGTATTAATGTCCTAAAATAGTGCCTCAACAGAAGGGGAGATCATCCATACCCAAGAATCAACAACATGCAACTAAAAATATAACATGCAACTCATGGAAAACACATAACAAGATTCCGGCTAGGCATAAAGTTTAAATGCTTGCAAATTCGGCTTGTACCTATTACTCATCCTTAATAATCATGAAATATATCTTCTTTTAACTATTAATAAGAAATTTATCATGGAAACAATCTATTTGAAGCACACATATTTCGAATTTATAGATTTTTAGACGTAACAACATGATTTCAAAAAGAGTAGCATGAAAAGCATGGTTGATCATCATTTTAATGTCTTAAAACTAGCATGCATGGCTAAACATAAATATATAATGAAATTTCAGTAGAATGCAAAGGATTTTAAAGCATGATATCTCCATAAAACACTTAGTTAGCACATATATAAAATATATCTTATTGAGAGCTCTTGAATTCACATGAATCAAGAGTTTCTCTTTGGAGATCACATAAGAACTACACATGCATCCATGGAACTTCAACTTCCAAGTCACAAAACTCTTGGAAAGTATATAAGATGAATGTAGGTAGAAGATTTACACTTGGGAAGATGAAGAATGAAATGAAAAATGGAAGGGGGTAGGGGGATGATGCTTCGCCGAGAGCAATGGTGGGAGGGGGAGGAGAGAAAAATTGTGGTGTGTTGGAGTGTGGAGTGAGTGGAATGACTTCTCCCACTTTGATTTTAGTTTTATGTTTTTTGGTTGAAAAAATAATGAGTGGAAGTGAGAATGTACAAAAATGTCCTCTAACTAAAGTTAGGCTATTTTGCATGCAAGGCTAATGTGGTAATTTGATAATCAACAAATGAGTTAGTGGGGTTGGAAAGGTCTTATTTGCCCTTTGAGAGAATAGAAGGGTGATTTGCATGCAAGGTCTTCTATGTAATTTGCTAATTATAACAAATAAAATTTGTAAAGATTTATTTTTATAAAATAAAATACAAGTTCAAAAATTATAAAATTTATACCATAAAATAACTTGGATTTTTAGAAATTTTATAAAATCACTTTCGAAATTTGTGAAAAAAATAACTTTTAAAAGAAAATTTCTCCATGGTTTAAAATATTCCTTTTAAATCAAAAATAAGGGAAATAAATAAATTCTTGCTTTGAAAAATCATATACTACATAAAGCAAACTTAAAATGCATAAATTTTTCATTCACACAAGGTACAACCATTAAGTATATTTACTTTCGGCTTTAATATCACATAAAATCCACAGATAATATTTTATAAAATGCCGGTCGTAACAAGAAAGGAGTTAACCCTCACAGTAATAGATGAGAGTGGTGAGGATCAAACAGAAGCTGAGTCACCATTGGTCAAGAGAACAAAGAAGGGTAAGAAATCTGAGTTGACCACTCAAACCACCTCTGTATCCTCCCAAAAGGATGCAGCTGTAAAAATGGGGACAAAACAAACTCTATATACATCCTCTCAACAGGGTGTGTCTATTGAAAAGAGCATTCTCCCCAATGCACCCTGTACAGAGTCTGCATAACCAACATTTGATCAAATCCAGGTGTATGATAGAAGAAATAAGGATGGCACACAAAGTGAGAGCACATCTATTGAAGCTCCCTTATTTATTCAGGGGGAGCTACCAACACTCACTTTTGAACAACAACTCTTACTCTCAAAAATTTCTTCTTCACATACATCACTTGAATCCATTCCTCAAGTGCAAGCTCAATCAAGTGACTTGGTTCAAGAAACCTTGCTCACCACCCAGAAACCACATTTAGTTGGTGAGAGGCTACATGATGGGGTAGACCTTGATGACACCAACACAAACATAGCGGATCCATCAGGTTTTACTGAAGACCCTATGAATGTCACAAATGCACCTTTATGTGCAAATCAGCCTTCACAGGTTGTTAGGTTTTAGGGTAGTACTCCTGAGGGGACCTATCTAAATTCTCTCCAATTTAATTGGAGGTTCCTGTTCAAGGAAAAACTCCCTCAAAACCCTAGCAGAAATTGTATTAGCAGTTAATGCTAGGAGTATAATTGCCAATGATCCTGCCATGGAGGAGGCAAGTATAGCACATTCAGGTGACAGTGTGGTGCAAGACACACAAGGGTTTGAGAGTAGTGCACATGACAGTAACCCAGTCAAATCCCCTCCAATTAAATTGGAGGTTCCTACAACTAGTGTGGAATAACAACTTGTCATAACCACAGTACCTACTGTGAGTCAAACTGTGACATCTGTCACAGGTGGTTCTGATTCCTCATAATAACCATAAACCTCACAACCTCAATAACCACATATTGTCTCCAACTGGCTCCAAGAAGCTGCACCTCAATCAAATCTTGAAGAGTTCATGGTGGATCAGCTTGTAGGACTTGCCCAAATTTCTCAACAGTTGCTGGCATCTGATATGTCTAACCAGTACTATCAATCCATTATGCTCTCCTATTAAACAGATGTCCAAGAACAAGACAAAATTATTAATGAAGCTGAACAGGATGGCAACTGTGATGCTTGGCTGAACAAGGACTACATTATGGAGATGGAAGGTGTTTTAGCTAAGTTCAGGTAAGATTATTTGACCATTTTGGGCAGCAATGCAAAAGCACTGACTCCCCGTGAAGTTTATGATGCCATTAATGAATTTTCCAAGGCTCAACTCAAAGCTTTCTATCTCTTTGGAAAAGTACTAGAACTCAAGATGATTGGTCATGAAGACAAAATTAGGAAACTGGTGAAAGAAAAGATGAATGAGATATACCATCACAAGTCAAGATCACTTCTAAATTTAAACATTATTCTGGTCTATGGAAAGGATGAATCTGACTACTATTGAAAAGGAGGTCAAAAATCTCAAACAATCCTTCATTGCTCTTCATCAATTGGTCCAACAGCAAATCACTAATTCAAATGATGCCAAGATTCAGTTGGACCAGCTTTACAAATCAAGATATGAGCCTTCTGCATTGCTTATGGATGGCATCAAACAAGCTGTGGAAGCAACTTTTGGCTCCTCAACTTCTACAAGTTCACAGCAGCCTATCTCAACCTCTACAAATCTATAAATTCAATCTCTTCAGCAACAAATCTCAGACTTGGAGTCCTTCAATGCTTCCCTCAATGCTCAAGTTTAAGCCTTAAGTTTTCTATTCAAGAGTCAACAATCTAATATTCAGACCCTGGTGGACTCTCACAAGCATCTCCAAATACAGAATTCTGTTGCTTTGGGAGCCATCATGGGGAAGTTCAATATACCATTGCCCTCTCTACCTGAACAAATAAGGCGCGAATTACCAACTCCCCTACTCATGCCTGTCACCAAGACTATGGGGGAGATTGAGGATAGGATTCAACAATCCAGGGATGCTAAAGCTAAATCTAAAGAGCCTATTCAGGTTGGTAAAAGCTCAAGTGCTCAAATTGATGTTGGAAAAGAAAGACTTCAAATGGCTGCAGAAGGACCCAATCAAGGCCAGGAATTCAGTGAACTTCTTGCAGTTTGAAGAATGTCTCTTCATAACAATTATATGACCTACAAGAAATTTTTGACCAAGAACATTAACTTTATAAGGGTAGTGGTTGTGAAAATTGATGACTTCTTGGAGAAAAGGATTATTGTGAACATTAATGATGGTGCTGTGGAGAGGTGTCTTTATGTGACTTACAAATCTTCAAACTTTAAGAGCATCTGAACTGGATGTAATGATTGACAGGGTGAATCCAGTTATTCCAGAAGACACTCAACTTCTACATGAGCTCAAAAGGGCACATATAGCAGCTTTTCCTGAAGCCTATCTATATCCAAACAAAGGAGTAGTCTATGTATGTCCTACAACCAATCAAGCCAGACATCTCCTTCTTCCTAAACACTGTGTCAGATCCAATATGAGGTTGATCATGACTTTTCAGTCTGATCTAAAGTGCAAAAAGAACAAGAAGCAGGAGGATGTTGAGATGATAAAGATCTTAGACAGATATCTTGTAAATGCTGACACCATGTTGCCAAACACTCAATACAATCTAAGAAATGACAATGATGATGATGAGCAGAAGGATGACAAATAAAAACCTTCTGGCTCAAATCCAAGTCAATCTTCTAAAACAACTGGAAGCAAGGACAAGAGTCAAGAAGAGAAAGAGGAGGATGAGAAGAATGATGATGATAAGAAAAGGAGAGGAGAAAGGAGAAGCAAACAAAGGCATGATGGCTCAGAACCACAACAAACCCTAAAAATCCAAACAACTCTAGCTCAACCCTCAAAGCCAACAAACTCAATCACCAAACGACCTCTAAGCTCTAAGCCAAAATTCCTATACAAGCAAACTGCTATCACCTTTCTAAAAATTCCAATCACCATAAGCCAAATATCTCTCAAGAAAATCACAAACCTACCTTCTGTAAAGCCATCACTCAAAATCAACTACAAGTCTGTGGGGGAAAAGCTAAGAAAACCAAGCCTGCTGAAAAGTGGAAGACACTGAAAGGGCCATCTGGAATTGTTTCAAGCAAAATGATTTTCCACCCTTAAACTGGTGCATCTCAGTTAAAGATTATTTTCAACAACTAGCTGAGGAAATAGTTAAAGTCTTGGTTGTAACTCTAAAGGAAGTAAGAATCTAATAAGAAGATGGGTCTTTCACATTTGTTGGTTGCAGTTTAATGGACTCTCTTTCTCCCACGGAAATTAAAAGAGTGATAATTTTATTGAAGGATAAGGATACTGCTACAAGAGCATGGAGATCTGTTTTAGCTAAGTGGCTGATAGTGAGGGAGGAAAGAAAAGCAAGGAATAAGGCTGAATATGAGGAGAAGATAAGGAAGTATGATGAGGATATTAAGATGTTCATAAGAAGATCAGAAGAACTCAAGGCCAAAGGAATGAGTAGAATCTCTAAAGATGGAAAATTTCTAAACATCAAAGCTGGAAAATTCACAAAATTTAGGATTGATTTGCTAAATGGTTATATAAAGCAAGACAGAATCAAACTTGTAGAAGCTCTAGAAGGGACACCTGTAATAGAAGAACTTGAAATTCTTTTTTACTTAAGGGACCTTATTAGAGAAGAAGCAGAAGCAAAAATAGTCTTTACCTGATGCTTGTAACTATGTAAACTCTGTAAATCTCCTAATATATAAAAGTTGTAATTGTGTCAATTTTTATGTATTAATTTTATTTTCCATTATAACTTGGGGTTAGTCATGTTAACAGGCATGAATTTGTGTTATGCAATCTTCTCACAAATTTGGGGAGATTGTTGTGCAAGACATGCCTGTACAATAACAAGACTAAATCATATTGACAACCCTAAGTAAGTTGTATTGTAAACTTAGTTTGCATTTTGTATTGTAAAATTAAAGTCTGTAAAAATGTCAAAGAGCAGACTGGAGTCTTTTTCTTTAAACAGTATCAAGCCTAAGAAATCTATCTGGAAGAAGATCAAGAAGTTCATGCCTCAGAAGAATTGTGAAGAAGCTTGGAGTTGAATAAATCTGTTTTGAGAAAAATGTTCCAAGTCAAGATATCTACCAGTCACAGGTTAAGTGTTATAAAGAAGTCATTCGGGAACTCCAGAATGACTTATAGAGAAGTCAGGAAAGCTACTAGAGAACTCAAGAGTTATCGACAAGTCAAATATCACTAGAGAACTCTAAGTTATCGACAAATAATTTTTTCACTAGAGAGCACAGAGTTATCGACAAGTCAAAAAATCACTAGAGAACTCTGAGTTATCGACAAGTCATTTTATCACTAGAGAACTCAGAGTTATCGACAAGTCAAAATCACTAGAGAACTCTGAGTTACCGACAAGTCAAAAATCACTAGAGAACTCTGAGTTATCGACAAGTAAATTAGTCACCATAGAACTCAGAGATATCTATAAGCCAAAGTGAAGACATGTAGTAAAGAGATCTCGACAAGATAAATTCTCTTATAGAGAACTCAGAGACCTCTACAAGTCAAAGCAACTATAGAGTAATGAGAGATCTCGATAAGCTAATATACTTATCGAGATGTCAAGTTCTCTGTACATCAAACTGGAGATCTCGAGGTAAAACTCAAAGTACAAAGTGCAGACTAGTTCTATATCCAAGATTAATAATCAACAAATAATCCACTTAGTTGGATTGACAAGTCTACAAAAAGCAGCTTGAAGAGTGCAAGATCAAGGGTAAAGATTAACTGACAAAGGAAGATCAAAGTTAACATAGTATGCAAAGATATGCTAAGCCAGAAATAGAAGATATATTTTTCCTAAAATGGAATGATTAGTGACAGTTTACTAAAGTGAATAGCATCTGTGATTATACACTATGTAAACTAGTAGTTAACTATCATAAAAAGTTAACACTAGTCCTTTATTATAAGTAACAATTTAGATAAGAAAAATCTTGTATTCTCTAAAGGAAGAAGCTAAGCTCTTTATCAACAAAGTGCCTAGAAATTTTGTAGCAAAAATTCTTAATTTTAATATAAAATTAAGTGAGTTTTGAAAGATTTGTGTTCACTGCTATTGCTTGTTTAATCACAGTTTTAACACATCTCACTGCAAGATTTAATTTACTTTTTTCATAACCATAAACACTTCAAGAAAAGCATAAAAACACAAAAACACAAAAACACATTCACCCCCCCCCCCCTCTGTGTGTAATTCATTACCTAGCATAAACCCAGGAAATCAATTTTCAAATAATATACCTCTTTCAATCATTTTGATGTAGTTAATCAATAAAACTCTTCACGGGCTTCAGTTTGATTACAAATATGACACATTTTGCTTCCCAAATCAAGTCAAAATCAAACTTTGATTTCAAGGACGGGTTATGAACCCTAACCATAATTTTTTGAGAGAAATTCTGGAATATTCTAAATTTTTCTGATTTTTTATATAAATTATTAATAAATTGAATATATATATAATTTTACTAAAATACTCCTAAAATTATTTATGGTGTAATTATATCATTTTGTAAAAGTAATTAGCCCAAAATTAATAATTAACGGGGAAAATATTATTTTCGCAATTATGCCAAAATTTTCTAAAAAATATGAACTTTCCAAAAATTTAAAAATCTTAAATATTTTTAACGACTCTCGATTTTGTAAAAATTAAAATATGAACTTTGTGGGCTTTGACATCCCGATCGGGGCCTGGTCCGGTAACTTTTCATACAACGAAATATCTCCTAAATTAATAATATATCCTGAAAACAATATAACGGGTGAAAACTCACACAAAATAACTCAAAATATGCCACACGTAATACAAAATTTTAAAATCAATTCATGTAGCGTATAACTTTATATAATCATGTTTTACCACATAACGAAATATCCAAAAATACCCTGACCCTACCGATAGCACATATAACACGTAATATTTATAAGCAAAAATATTTTAAACTGAGATGAACACATTATATTTCATTTAATTTAATTATATTATAGTCACAAAATTCCCGGATCTTACATTAGTCAAGCCATTACTTAGTCAAACTCGCATGTATATGTTTTAGATATCAATGAAGCAGTTTTATACATGGACCTCTTTGAGGATGCTGTTGAATTACTACTCAACCGTGACCTTGGTGATATGGGGATGCTCATTTATTACGTAAATGATGGAACACTTAACACCGTGGCTAAAAATGAGAATCAAGTGTTGGTACGCTCCAATGTGGTGAATAAAGTTGCTGAACACCAGGCACCGGTGAATATCAATGTGTCTCTAAATGTGATCAATGAAAATCAAGTAAATGTTTTTTCCAATGAAACAACTCAAGTTGCCGATAATAACATCAACAACCTTGATATTCGAGCAAAATGCAAAAGGTAAAGATAAGATGTATGAAGGTTATAGCTTCGAAAATGATAGGGCTCCAAGTCAGGAGGCGATACATATTTTGGGGGATGGTGTTTTGGGCAACATTTTTAAAGTCTTTAAGGCTAACTCAGTAGACCTCAAGAAGGAAGTTTTTGCTGATATTTATCCTAAGGATATGGTTGATGCTGCTCTGTGTGGAAATCTGCAGAAATATTTGAGCAACGTGAAGCCTATAAAAAAGCAAGTGAATAATGTTCATACTGAAGAAGTGCTCGATCCAGAAATTGAAGCCCAGGAGGTTCAGATAGAAGAACTTATGGATATGGAAGATGTGCTCCTTCAAATGGTAATGTTTGATAAAATGCCGAGGGACCAGAATGATTCAGCTTGATATCTTCAGTATCTAGTTTCTCAGTCCTAGTGGTGTTATATTATTTTTTATCTTAAATCTTGTCCTTTATTTTAGATCCTCCGGTAGGTCCAATATTACAGTTTCTTGCTTTTGTATAAAGGATGATGCTTTGGGTTTACATACCCATCTCAAGCTTAAAACTTTGTATTTCCCTTTTGATTATTTAATATAATCCTGGATTAGTAAGAAAATATATGTTTGGAGTATAGTTCTAATTAGTCAGCTGACTCGAATAATTTATAAAGAAAATTAACAAACTCAAATAATTTATAAAAAAAATCAACAATACTTTATCAATTGTTCTTAGATCATTTATATAAGACGAATAATTTTTTTTAAAATAAAAATATTATTTTTGAATTTCCTAATTATTATTGCATTTCATATGTATAGATAGAAGTACGAAATTTAAATTTACTAAAATTATAATAGTCATCATCTGCGTTATAACGTAATGGATATTCTTTATAGTAATAAGAGGTTGAGGGAAAGATATAGGAGACATATGAGCGTTGAGTATTTTAATTTTTGTAATGGATCATTACTAGAGAAATTATCGACTTCTACATTCGATATATAAAACAGGAAGGATAGGAACCAGTTGAGATTAGCTAAATCTGCAGGCCTACCTTACTTGGTTAAGTTTAATTGATAAATGGTTTAATGAACATTTAAGTTATGAGGTTTACGCAAATGTACCATGTAGCCCCAAGGTACAAAAGTGTTCCTTTCACCCACGAAGTACAAAAATGAACCTTTTTACCCCTGTACTTATGGGCCACAAAAAGGTATGAATCGGAGGGGGTATATCAGTCATTAACCATTCGATATTCAAAAAAGTTTGCACCGATATAACCATAAACCCTCATTATGTGAAATCGTTCATTTTCTCCCCTGAAGTATAAAAAACCCATTTTTTTCCTTAAACCATGTTGGACTATAAATTTCACTGTATGTACCATCTTTAGTATGTGTCCATGAGATAAACTAACAGGGGTAACAAGAATAGATGAATTTGTTGTAGTCATGGGAATCTATGGACCTCGAGCTACATATGTTATTGCTCTTAAAAAATATCCCGGAACCAATGGATTCCTTCTCTTTGATGAAGGTGTGATCAAACACCAATAATATATTATGTAGAACTACCCGATTATTAAAAACCGTACATAAAATAATGTTTATTTTATATTTCAGGAAAATGGCAACATGTCAAGGACACAACAAGATTTCAGAAGGGAAGATGTTTTTACCTAGGAATCTGAGAGCCGCATTCGACAACCCTGATTACAAAAATGTAATTTCTTTGGACTTTATCAACAATTTATATTTTAGTTTCTTCTGTAAATATACTCAGAATCACATCTGTTAGTTCTCTTTTTGCCAAAACAGCTAATCCGCTATTATGTCAAAGAGAAATACACAGTGAGATACACTGGTAGAGTGGTGTCTGATGTTAACCAAGTCTTTCCAATATTCCCTTTGATGGTTAAGTTAATTAACTTTTGCACCATCAGATTATCTTAATTAATACTATTCTGCAGAAAAACAACTAACATCTTGTTTCCTCTAATAGTTGCATATTATTGTGAAATAGAAGGGAGTGTTCACAAATGGTATCTCTCCAACTAATAAATCTACGTTAAGACTTCCATTTGAGGTGGCTTCTTTGAGGATCTTGGTTGAGCTAGATGGGGGATACATTAGCGAACTAGCGATGGCACATGGTTTGTGCTAGATAAAGTGATAGTTAATCTTGATGACATTACTTCCTTGAATGAGATTATACATTTTGACGAAACATTTTACGGATCCTTCGGGATGAAGACCGGGATACTAGTAGGTTCTTCTGCTTAAACAATTTTACTCCAATAAAAAAGCTATCCTTCTAGTAGAATAGCACTACTGTGTATCCTACACAATTTTGTAGATTGCTTACATCGGGGCTACCAGATTAGTAGGGTACATTAATATTATATCTTCAAATCTCAGATCTTAAGTTTCCTCTAAGCAATAAAAAAAATTACAAGTAAAAATTTAAAAATTTATTCAAAAATTTTAATTATTTCAAATATTAGAAATACTGGTTATTACACTTACTTCCAACAAAGATTTCATCATGACTGATATTAGACAAGTTGTGCTTATTGTACAAGCCTGGATGACGTAACTGTAACTATTTTGTTGGCATCAGACTCATCATAACCTATTATTTATTATTCAATGTAAATTGGGGTGTCGAATACTGTTTACTTAAATAACTATTATCTCCATTTTGCCTTTTTCCTTTGTTCTCTCTTTTCTTTGAAGCTTTTTTCTGTTTCTTTAATCCTCCCCTTTCTTTTTATTACTTCTTCTTCATTCTTTTGCATCATTTCTTCTTGAAGAAGTTTTATCTACTACAATAAAAAAATATGACTAGCAGATTCTGAATTCATAGTTGGAAAGGGCTCAATAACCAGGGACTTCAAAGATGGGACACTGTTGTCCCCGCCTTTCTTTGTTTGTGAGTCTCTGCTAGAAACGATCCTTCTTGGAGCATTTTCTTCATTGTTTACTTGTTTAATCTGCAAGATTTTTTTTAATATATTGGTTAAAACGAAATGAATATGACATCTAACGGTTGGGGAAAAGATTTGATATTTTCCACAATAGAGGTATTAGCTAATCTTTCTACATCTGTTTCGGTTGATCTGAATCTTAATCAAAATTAAGAATCTTGAATTAATCTTAAGACATGATTCTGTTTGATTTTTCTTTATCACTAGTACAGATAATTAAAGTTGTGGTTTATATTTTGTTAAAGATGAGAAAAGAATACAAAAATTAAATCAAATAAAATCCAAACTTTACCAAATTCAAGTGATATAAATATTATCCCAAATTAATATATAAATAAAAAACCAGATTTGGACATGGTCCGCTATTAACTATAATTTACTAAGAATAAGAATAAGACTAAATTGATACTTTTTAAGTAAAAAAAACCGAACTCTGAAAACTTGGATTTTCTCTATATCCAATTGGATGAGATTAAAACTAATATCTATCGGTTAAGATGGAAGGGCCGCCATTATATGCTTTTTTATATTTTTACATTTTGCATGTGCAAATACTTACCGATCTGGCTTGATAAACAACGTAATGCTAAAATTTTTTTTGTCATAACTGAAAAATACAGGAAAACTTGATTAGTAAAAAAAACAAATAAGATCAATAAGGCAAAACAGGATTCTTAAAAATGAATAGATAAAAAAACAAACAACACGACACAAATGTGGGGTTTTACTTTTTTCCGGTGGTGGTGTAATTGAGAACGTAGTTGATGAGAGAATTGTATATTAAGGAGAATGCAATATTTTACGATATATACTAATCTTTATTTTGGTTTATATAGAGAATGGTTTACAGTGTGAAGTAAAGAATGAAAGATTAAATTTTGAATGATCTAGAAACTACGAGTATATGGTGGATAAAAGATCAATTTTCGCAGGATCTAGAACATACTAGTATATGTTGGACATGGGCGCATATTGGGCTAAGCTAGGGTTGGCTCCAGCCCAAGTCAATTTTAATCATTTTTATCAGTCATTATAATAGTCGAGTCATTACTTAATCCAATTCGAGAAAAAAAAGCATTGTCATGTAAAATGATTGAGTATCAAAGTGATCACTCAAGTGAATACCATATATTACTTTAGTCACCAGTCTCAAAGGGGTACCATTTGAATCACTAAAGTCACAATAAATATTAAACAAATACATCTAAATATGTACTCAGAAAATAAAATTATTTTTATGGTGTTCTTTTCTCCAATGGTACTAGAACCAAATAAAAAATTATGAATTCTAGTATTTTAGATAATAATATATTTATATTTTTAAAATTTTATCTACTATTTATTTTTGAATTTAGAGCTATTTTAATTTATTTTATTAAATAAAATAATTAGTGCACAGACTTCATAAAATCTAGATATATTATCTTAAATACTAGAATTCATAATTTTTTATTTAATTGCGGTAGCATTCAATAAAATTATATGTAATTCAATAATATATTGTTTTTACTTTCCTAACACATATGTATATATAAATTTTTGTTATATATTATGATTTCAGTGATTTAAATGAAAACAATACAAATCGGTGACTAACTGATACATGGCATTCACTTGAATGAACGCTTTGATATTTAACCCCTATAAAAATACACCTTAGTCTAGTCCAATTATAAAAGATATTCTTAGAGTATAGTTCTAATTAATCAGCCGATTCAAATAGTTTATAATGAAAAATCAACAACACTTTATCGATTGTTCATCGATCATTTATGTGAGACAAACATTTTTTAAATTAAAATATTGTGTTTGAATTTTTTAATTATTGTTGAATTTTATTTGAATAAATGGGAATATAAAATTTTAAAGTTAATAAAATTAGATTCGTCGTTTTTTGCATTATAGCCTAATGGATATTTTTTATACTAACAAGAAGTTGAGGGTATGATATAGGAGAGAGAGGCATGAGCGACGAGTATTTTAATTTCTTTAATAGATCATTACTAGAAAATTATTGACTTTTGCATTCGATAAATATCATTACTAGAAAATTATCGACTTTTACATTCCGTAAATATAAAACAGCAAGCATAGGAACCAATTGAGATTGCCTAAGTCTACAGACCAAGCTTACTTAGTTAAGTTATATTGATAAATGGTTTAATAACTTTCAGGAGAAATAAACTGAATCGTCCCTCAACTATTGTTGTTTTATTGTTTGGGTCCCTGAACTAAAGATTTCGTATTTCAGGTGATTTAACTTTCAAATTTATCCCGATTAAGTCACTCTATTAAAAAAATTCTAACGACCGTCAGAATCTTGCTCTGAAAAATCCGGTCACCGGAAAATTTTAATTGAGACAAATCCGGTAAAGCCTAAAACGCTTCGAAAAAAGTAAATAAAATAACATTAGGTCCATAATTAACAGATATGTACATATGCATCAACGAAATTAAAATATGGGCTCGATTTAAGGTTTTCTGGTCAAAACTCAAACATTTCGGCAAAAATTATAGTTCGGCTACCAAAAATTTGAAATTACACCAATCATAAAATCCGAGATTAGAAATAGGTAGAGATTTATTTGGACTTCGAGCGGACCTTCGATTCTCGTAACAGTTCAAGAACTCTGGAAAAGGCATGTGCCACGTCAGCAAAATGTAACATTTGTTACTGATTCAGTAACGGAAAGCCTTGAACCAGAAAAATTAAAAGTTAAAGGATCTGAAATACGGAATCTTTAGTTTAAGACTCAAATAGTAAAACAGCAATGATTGAAGGACAATTCAATTTATTTTTCTTAACTTTTAAACCCCGAGATTCGCACAAATATATCTTTGTAGCCCTGAGATACAAAAATGTTCCTTTTTTACTGAAATATAAAAAATAAACCTTTTTACCCTGAACTAAGATGGACCATGGATTGTATTAATCGGCGGAGGTATATAAGTCATTAACCACCCGATATTCAAATAAACCCCTGATGTTCAAAATCGTTCATTTTCACCCCTAAATTATGAAAAACACATTATTCTGCCCTTAAACCGAGATGGAATATAAATTTCACTATACGCATCATCTTTGGTATGTGGCCATGAGATAAATTAATAGGGGTAACAGGAAGAGATGAAGTTGCTGGTCATGGGAATCTATGGACCTCAAGCTACATATGTTATTGCTTTTAAAGATTGTTGTGGAACTTCTCCTTAACAAAGGTGTAACGTCTGGGAAATATTATTATTTTTATCAATGAATAATTATTATGTGATTTTTATGTAAATTTTTGGTAAATTATTTCATGATGGATAATAATATTTGGATATTTATTTCTGATAAAATTTAGATATTTTAAGTTCTAATTATCCAGAATTAAATCTAGATAATTTTGGTATTTTTTGGTAATTTTTAGATTATTGTACGATTTTATAAGAATTTATAGAATTAATAATGATTATTTTTACATAATTATAAATTACTTTTTAGAATCAGAAATTGGCTCATTTCAACCATTTTTGCGTTTTTATAACCCGAAAATCCTCCGAAAACTCCTTCCTAACCTAATCTGATAATTCTGAACACTTTTCGTGTTTTGACTTTTTCGATCCGGGGTACGGTTTGATCCGTACGAGTCCCGACATAAAAATTTCGATACGGTAATCATTTTATAAATCGACAAAAATCCATATTCTCAAAAGGCGAGACATTATTACCTTATTTTTGTATAAAATATTTTATAGGAAGCTCTGTTTTGATAATTATCCAAATCAGGTTTTAAAATTGTATCGTTATATAGTTACTTAGCGGCTAAGTAATCTATTTTCGGATCCGATATGTAAATATAATTATCGAATTATTAAATAAATAAAATATGTGATGGTTCTGTCAGCTATGTGTTGCTATATTATTAATTGTTTGTGAGTTGTTGGATGCGGAGATTAATTTTGTAATTAATTATCGATCTATATGAACTTAATTCATTTTTAAAGTGATTTTATTGAATATTTATTCTTATAAATGTTAAAATTGTTTCTAAAATTATTTTTGTTGTTCTATAATTTTATTTTTTATTTTTAGGGGTTTATCATATTTAGAAATCAATATTTTATTATTTATTGAATTTTAAATGATTTTATGACTTCATTAAATTGTAAAATCAGTATTTAATTCCAGAATGCTTCAAAAATCATGAAAATTTTATTTTATTCTTGTTAAATTATTCTCAGAATTTTTAAAACTGTTTCGGTAAATTTTATAATAATTTCGATCATTAATCGAATTTTTATTTATATAACTTTTATTCGTTATATCGATAAATTACGATGTAAGGATAGGTAAATGTAGTCGGTTTATTCCCCTGTTTTTAATTTTAGTCGGTTAACTCCTCTTCTCTCATCTTGGCAGTCTTTCATCTCTCTGTTGTCAATCTCTCTCTCCAATCTCTCTTCCATCTCTCTCTACGCTCATTTCTCCCTCTCTTGATTTCTCTCTCAATCTCTCGTTTCTCTTCTCTCCCCCATATCTCTCCCTCTTACCCCGTTTTTCCCTTTTCTGTCTTTGCGACGCCGCCGCCTGGTCCTGTTGTTTCCGGCCGTCTTATTTTCGGTGGGTGTTGCTTCGTTCTGTTGATTGGTATATAAATACATGTACATATGTGCGTATTTCAGTTTGTGTTGTGGTATCATGCTTGCCGCCGCCCTCACCGTTATCCGGTGCGTTTGGTGGCACGTGGGTGCACGTTGCTTGGGGTGTGCGTGCGTAATCGTGTGTGCGTGTGTCTCTGTGCGCGTGTGGCAGTAATTGTGGTTGTATGGGTATCTGGTGTTGTATTTTCTGGCTTAGCCCTGTTCTGGTTCCGGTTGCGCATAGGCGCGTGTGTTGGTGTCAATTGTTTAATTTGATTATGCCCTGAAATAAATTTTAATGATTTAAATTCGGTTTCTGCAGGCATTTAATTGATGGATTTTCGTGAAATAAAATAAATTCGTGCGGAAAATTCTTAATAATTAATCGGCGGGATTCGTGTTGGACGCCCGTTATAAACGGGAACCCACGAATTTTACCGCCGTCGGCGATGAGCCTCAGCGAGCCAACGGTGGACAATGATGATTAATTCTGAGTCCCACGTTCATAAATGAAATAAAATTAGTTGTAAAATAAATTTCAGAACGAAAATGAATAATAATAATTAATAAAGTAAATTAGTATTGGTGGAAGAGATTGATGAAGTGGATTGTGAATTGTATTGTATTGCGTTTGTTGTTGTGATTGACGTCGAATTGCTCGACGGGTAGGCCGATAAACAAAGGAAACGCTGCCCGATTTTCGGGAAATTGATTTCGAAAATACGGGAGTGTAACCCGCACTTATCAGAGACGTCGAATAACCATATATAATTATATTATATGAACTTAAATGCGTTTGAGACAAAATAATTTATAAATAATCGATTGCCCTGCTTTTCAAAACGACGAGTATACGTATTTTACGAAAATAAATACCGAACCAAGTTTCAAAGATGTGGGCCATAATTTCTATGTGTATTTCAATAATACATATAAATATGAGTTCGGTTATGAAATCGTATGGGTAGAATAGGATAGCGATTTGATGATAAGCTTAAGTGATTATCTAAATTAGGGTATTTCAACCCTGTAAGTCCTAGACGGAAAACCCGAGTATCGACATCGGACTAAGAATGATATAGTGGTTAGTCATTGAGCTCAGCGAAGTTCCAATCGAAGGACTTGAGTGTTGAGATCGTAGCCAGAATAGGATAGTGGTCTGACGATAAAGACAAACGTTCAAGGCAATCCAAAAGTCAACCGATAATAGTGGTTAAAGCTTATCGAGGCAAGTATTCCTGATTTTTCTTTTAAAATACTGCAATTATTTCTTCATTCATATTCTAAGTTCAGAATAGTAAATGTTTTATATTTTGCTGCAATTACACTTGTTATGCATGTTCCTTTCATTATCGTTCTCGTGTTATCGATTTCTCTCTTGAGTAAATACCCATTCTTTCGGGTTATTTGTGAACCCTGAATTGGGATATTTTGAATTCAAAATGATTTGACATCAAAATACTCCACAGGCTGGATGGTTATTGTGAGGACCAGTGATGAGCTGGCTCTCATGGGCCGGGGATGGACCGGACCCTTGGGCAATAGAGCCTAGGTACCTGAATGGATCTATACGGTTGGGTATAGATCTATACTGTATCCTGACTGATCAGCAGGATATAAGTGTGAACTAGTGTCCAGCCTAATTTGTTGTTGATCGCTATTAACGGTATTCTCTCTCGAAAGTTTTATAATTCCCAAAACCCAGACAAAACCCTGATTCAGGAGATGAATCTGGGAATCGCTTGTCATTTTTGGATTTATAATTAAAGGCTGGAACAACCAATGTTTATTCGCTCAACTTTCTCAATTAAATAGAATCGTTTAAAAATTGTTTAAAGCTTATGTCCGGAAATTTTCCTTTGGTATTAATGCTTGAAACTCAAATTATATACTTGCTGGGCATTTTTGGCTCACTCTTGCTTTGCACATTCTTATTTCTTCCGGAAACATGTAAGGATACAAGTAAATAGCTTTGATAGACGACAGAAGTTAGAGAAATTTCCATTGCGAGAGGTTGAAGATGTTAGAAAAAATGACAAGAACATTAGTTAAAGGTATTTACACTTGTATTGTAGTTGTTGTGAATCGTAGAAGGTTAGATTCTTGTTTCACATCATAACCTGTAAATGATCCGGATTCAAGGGGTTAATTGAATATTCTTTTATTTTATGTAAAGATTGTTTCGTGACACCAAATCTTGACCCCGAATTTGGGTTGTTACAAGTTGGCATCAGAGCTACAGGTTATTGGTCACTGAAGTAAGAATAGGTGAGGGTAAGATAGGAGTGGTAGGTCATGCAAGATAGGAAGGACCCTAGGCATACTCATGTTAAGTTGAGTTGAGTGTGAATTAGGGTTAGCGGGTCCGATATGGAACTGGTAAACCAGGATTGTTGAGAAAGTGTAAGACGAATACCACAACGTTATAGGTATATTGTGGCGCCCTCCAAACCTGGGTCAGAAGTTTGGGTTCCACACACACACACCTTACTAATAACCTGCTTGTAATAATGATAAAGATAATAATAATATACAGTGACCCTACTTACCAACTACCACAGACCGCAACAGGTTAAAGTATGCACACAAGCCAAACACACCTACTTATATTACAAATGTTCAAATCCTAACTATTCCAAACTCAGAACTGAGTATTAAACATTATTACAAACTTTTACAAACTCAAATTATCCCAAAAGAAGCCTACTAGCTTAGCTCGATCAACCTGAACCCCTAGCTCTCGCGCTGGACTGGGGATCCTCGGTACCAACCGGTTCCTTTTTAACTGGAAAGAACATAAACAACATCGCACAAATGAGCTAACTAGCTCAGCAAGTCACAATGACAAAACTGAGAATAATGATCATCAGGTAAATATGGTTATGATATCAAGTGAACAATGGATTATGATTTAGAATTGGATATTATATTTTCATTTTAAAAACCAAGGCTAGGCTGCTGATCAGTCATGCACTAACCCCGAACAAAGCATACAACACTGCTCTAACTACTGGATCCAAGGCACACATTGGCCTAACTTGACCATTATATGGTCTGACCATGAATCTGGTCCACAATTTTTATAAAAACAATCCAATTCTACCATAATAATAGAATAAACAGTAATAAACAATAAACAGAATCATTAACAACATTGGACGTTCAATAACGAAAATCGTTTCAATCTGTGTAAAGATCAATATAGCGTTTCCAAAGCTTGACTGTTAGGTAATGAAAGAATTGGATAACAAAGGAATCAACATTTCAGGGTTCCAAGAATTTGGTCTTTCAAAGCGTAAGATACAATGGTTTGAATGTGTAAGCAATTTGGTTCAGTGTTTAATATTTAGTTTGTATGTATTTGTGGAGTAGTATCATATACTTGAGGTTCGTATTTGGGTATACAATAATCAATGGTCTAGAAAGAATCAGGTTTACGGCTCAAGATCAATAACTGGAATCAAGGTTTAGGGTTCAGTGCTTCAAAGCACTTGTAATGTAAAACAACAATATCAATCAATACAATATCTCGAGAAAGTTCAGAACACTTGCCTGGTACCAGCTTATTACACTGCACTTGCTCTCAATCACCACTGTCTTATTCCTGGACTATTTGTTTCCCTTTCCAACACCTTGCCTCTTCTGCTCACATATCATAAGCATCTATCAATATTTAACTCATATGATTATATTCGACACATACTTCTATCTACCCTTCGTTTCACCCAAATCCGATTAACGGATTGAAAGTTACGAAATAAACAAGTAAATATCGAATATACAGACCGACAGTCAACCAACAAGTCACATATAACACATAGCACGTCACATAATCAATAATATATCATTTATAAATAAATCTCGGGTCATAAACAAGCTTTCTGATATTTAAAATGATTTTTAAAACATTTTTCGGAATTAAAACGGGTCGTTGGATCAATTTCGAAGCAGTAAATAGGGTTCGATTGGCCAATTCTGGCTTCAAAACAATTTCATAATAATTATTGAGCCTTGAAAAACAATTTAAAATAGTATTTTAAAGCTCGAAACTATTTTAAAGAATTTTTAAATCACTTTTAAATAATTAAATCTAATTAAATAATTAATTAAAATCAATTAATAATTAATTAAGTCAATTAATCAATTAATTTCTGAATTAATCGACCAATTAATCAATTAAAAATTAACTAAAATTAATTCACTAATTAATTCAGATTTATTTTTGAATTAAAAATAATATTTGGAAATAAAAATAATAATTTTTAGAATTTTCAGAAATTAAAAACGAATTTTTATAAAAAAATAAATAGGAAATATGATTTTTGAATATTTTTAAAACAGGAATCCTAAATTTGCAAACTCTGGAAACTTCAGGGACCAAACTGCATCGTCCCCAAAAGTCCAGGTACCAAACTCCAATTTTACAACCCCCGTCGTCGGAATATACAGGGGTGGCCGGAGAACACGATTCCGGCACCCTGACCTCACCACAAGCTCTAGATCACATTTACAGACAACCAGGAACTTATTCATGCAATCAAATCATTCAAATAACCCCAGACTTGGCCAAAAATTGGCCAAGAACATCGCCGGTTTCCGGCGAACTTCGAAAATTTTTAAAACACAACTCCCTTCGATTCAGACATCCTCTGTTAACTAGCTATATACCAATCGATTGCAAATTTCATAAGGAACATAATCCACTATGAATTAATAGCGAATAACCCCTAAATCAAAAAGCCCCAAATTTCAATTGAAAACATTCATACGGGTTATAAACCCTAATTTCAAAATTCGAAAATCAAACTCAATTTTGAACATGTTATTGAACTCCAAATCAGACGTATGACATATGAAAATCATCGGGAAAACAAGCTCTACAACATTCAATCATCAAATCATACAAACAATCATCCGAACAAAAATTCATATTTTTAATAAAAATAATTCAAAAATAAATAAATTTTCAGAAAATAAACCTTGATTTCTGCAGTGATTTGGAACACAGAGTCTGATAGAAAACCTCAAGACCTTTGGATTGAGTACTCGAGCTTTGAAAACAGAGATCAATAACACCTTCGTTTTGCTGTTTGATTCTTGGAAGATTATATGAATATAAGGTTTTTCTCTGGAAAATTATATAATTAACTGTCTGCAAATGATTTTGATACGAAATAAAATACGGTAAAGGCTATTTATAATTACGGAAAATTAGTATCCCGTTGGATCATTCCGGATATAAAACGGTACGTTTATTTATAAAATCTGATCCAACCGGTATCGGTTTTCCGGACAGTTATCCAGATATGTACAATTTGTACTGCGGTCTTGGTCTCAGCACCTGGTTACACGTACTGCGAGGTGATAATTGGGATAGTTTAATAAAAAGCTCATGTTTATCGAAAATACGAGTTTTATTGATTTACCGAAACGAATATTGTATCGAAAATATTATGCTGGGACCCGCGCAGGACAAACCGTACGCCGGATCGAAATAGTCAAAACATAGAATATGCTCGGAATATTACAATTAGCTTAGAAATGAGTTCTCAGAAAAGTTTCGGGTTCCAAAAACGTAACAACGGATGACGTCGGTTGGTTCCCGTTTTTATAAATACCCGGAAAAAGATTTTATAAATTTCATATGATCCTTATAAATTCATAAATCAACATAAAAATAATTAGGAAAATATGACAATTAATTTATATTTTATTTTGGACATATAAAAATTAAAATACTCAATTAATAATATTTTTAAACATCCAAACACACTTAACAATTAATTCACAGAATAGATACTGAACACATATATTAATTATTTATTAACAAAAATAATTACACGATATATCCCGGATATTACATCCTTCCCCCCTTAAAAGGATTCTGTCCTCAAAATCTCCTAAGAAAACAAATGAGGGTACTTTTCTCTCATATCACTTTCCAACTCCCAGGTTGACTCTTCAACCTTTGGGTTTCTCCATAACACTCTTACTAGCTTCACCACTTTATTTCTCAATACCTTTTCTCTTTTCTCTAAAATTTCTATCGGACTCTCTATATATGACAAAGCTGCCTGAAGCTCTATTGGCTCATATTCTATTACATGCCTGGAGTCTGGATTATATTTCTTAAGCATTGATACGTGAAAAACATTGTGAATGTGCTCCATGTGCGGAGGTAACGCCAATTCGTAAGCTACTTTGCCAACGCGCTTTAGATACTCAAAAGGTCTGACATATCTTGGACTCAGCTTTCCTTTCTTTCCAAACCTCGTTAGTCCCTTCCACGGTGATACTTTCAGTAATACCAAGTTTTCTTCTTCGAATTCCATGTCTTTCCTGGACTGATCTGCATATTTCCTTTGACGGTCCTGTGCGGCTATCAATCTCTTTTGGATAATTTCAATTACTTCTTTTGTCTGCTGTACTAGTTCAGGTCCAAGTATTTTGCATTCTCCTACTTCGTCCCAATGGATTGGAGATCTGCATTTGCGTCCATAAAGGGCTTCATAGGGTGGCATCCCAATACTGGCATGATAACTGTTGTTATAAGCAAATTCTACCAGAGGTAAATGCTCGTCCCAACTTCCTTTGAAATCAATAGCACAAACACGTAATATGCCATCAATCGTCTGGACCGTTCTTTCACTTTGGCCGTCCGTCTAGGGGTGATAAGCCGTACTCATATTCAATCTCGTTCCCAAACATTCTTGAAAACTTTTCCAAAATCTTGAATTAAATCTTGGATCTCGATCAGACACGATAGACACAGGAACTCCATGACGAACTATAATTTCCTTTAGGTACATATGGACCAACTTGTCGAGTGAAAATCTTTCATTTATAGGCAAAAAATGAGCTGACTTGGTAAGTTTATCCACTATAACCCAAATGGCATCATGATTAGTCCTTGTCCTTGGTAATCCTACTATGAACTCCATAACAATATGTTCCCACTTCCACTCTGGAATTTCCAATGGCTGTAGCAATCCACTTGGTCTTTGATGTTCGGCTTTAACTCTCTGACATGTATAACATCTGCTAACCCATTCCGCAATTTCCCTCTTCATATTTGGCCACCAATAACTTTCCTTTAAATCTTTGTACATTTTGGTACTCCCTGGATGGATGGAATATCTTGAATTATGTGCTTCCTGTAAAATTTCATTCTTCAGCTCCGTCACCGGTGGAATCCAAATTCTAGAAGAAAATCTAAGAATACCTTGATCGTCCTTCTGCGTGCACAATTCCTCACCTACCAAACGATTTATATCTTGATCCATTACATCTTCCTGACACTTCTTTATTTTCTCTAGCAACTCCGGCTGAAAAGTCATACTGTACACTTTTGCTTCATTAGGCCTGCAAACTTTAATCTCCAATTCCAGTTTGTGAAATTCCTTATATATCTCTTCAGGTACTGATAACATATTTAACTTTTCCTTTCGACTTAACGCGTCTGCTACAACGTTCGCTTTACCGGGATGATAATTAATCGAGCAATCGTAATCCTTGATCAATTCTAACCATCTCCTTTGCTTCATATTAAGTTCCTTTTGTGTGAATATGTACTTTAAGCTTTTGTGATCCGTGAAAATCTCACACTTTTCTCCATACAGATAATGTCTCCAAATTTTCAAGGCGAAAACTATGGCTGCTAGCTCCAAATCATGAGTAGGATATTTCTGTTCGTGTGGTTTTAATTGCCTTGACGCATACGCAATCACCTTATCGTGCTGCATTCGAGCGCATCCTAGTCCTTTATGAGAAGCATCGCTATAAATTACAAAATTCCCTTGATCGTCGGGAAGTGACAAAACAGGTGCTGTGATTAATCGTTGCTTTAGTTTCTGAAAACTTTCTTCGTACTTGTCGTTCCTTATAAACTTTTCATTCTTCCCTGTAAGCTTTGTGAATGGTATTGCAATCCTTGAAAATTTTTGAACGAATCGACGATAATATCCCGCTAATCCCAAGAAACTTCTTACCTCGGTGGGTGTTCTCGGTCTTTCCCAATTTGTAATTGCCTCGATCTTTGCTGGATCCACTTTGATCCCTTCATTACTGACTATGTGTCCTAAGAACTGAACCTCCTGAAACCAAAACTCACACTTCAAGAATTTAGCATATAATTTCTTTTTCCTTAAAATCTCCAAAGTTGTTCTCAAATGTTCCGCATGATCCTCTTCCGTTTTGAATAAATTAAAATATCGTCTATAAACACAATAACAAACTTGTCCAAATACTCCTTGAAAATTCTATTCATCAGATCCATAAATGCTGTCGGGGCATTGGTCAATCCAAAAGACATTACTAAAAACTCGTAATGCCCATACCTCGTTCTGAAAGCTGTCTTTGGTATATCTTCTAGCTTGATCTTCAGTTGATGATATCCCGATCTCAAATCAATCTTAGAGAAATACTTGGCTCCCTTCAGTTGGTCAAACAGATCATCAATTCTAGGTAACGAATACTTGTTCTTGATTGTAAGCTTGTTGAGCTCCATATAATCGATGCACAGTCTCATGCTTCCATCTTTCTTCTTGACAAATAATACTGGGGCTCCCCACGGGGATACACTGGGTCTGATTACTCCTTTCTCTAAAAGCTCTTGCAATTGCTTCGCTAGCTCTTTCATCTCAACGGGCGCCATTCTATACGGGGCCTTGGATACCGCTTCCGTTCCAGGTACTAAGTCGATTGCAAACTGAATTTCTCTATCTGGAGGAAGTCCTGGTAACTCGTCGGGAAACATGTCTGGAAATTCATTCACTACTGGAATATCTTTAAGTTTCACTGGCTCTTGACTCCTATCAATCACATATGCCACAAAATGCTCGCATCCTTGTCGTAATAACTTCTTGGCTTGAATCATCGTTAAGAACTTCTTTACTTGTTTCTGACCCTTGAACGTTACTATTCTTTCGTCTGGCATTTTCACCATTACCTTCTTATTTCGACAATCTATCTGAGCATCGTGCTTAGATAACCAATCCATTCCTAGGATAACGTCAAATTCTCCTAACTTAAATGGTATCAAATCTACACAAAACTTATTACCAAAAATCTCAATCTCATAATTCCCACAAACTTGATTAACAGATACACGTTCTTGATTTGCCAATTCCACAGTCATTATTTCATTTAAATACTCAACTGGACAATTTAACTTACTAACAAAATCTTGTGAAACAAACGATCGAGTTGCTCCCGAATCTATTAACACTTTGGCACATAAAGAATTCACATTAAGCGTACCTACCACGATATCTGTATCCTAGATAGCATCCTTCACAGACATGTCAAAAACTCTAGCCCTTGGAGTCTCATTCATTGCTGGGGTAGATCCCATAATCCTCAATGCATTACTGACTGGGGCTGATATCTTGCAATCCCTGGCTATATGTCCTGGTTTCCCATATTTAAAACACGTAAATCCAATGGCTGGAACCTTCACTGCTGGATTCCGGATAGGCTGATCCTTATTTGCTGGCTCTCTTGCTGGCTGATTTCGGCACTCCCTTGAATAGGGCCCTTTCTGATTGCACTTGAAACAAACTACATTCAACTTATTACAAACTCCCTCATGCTTCTTCCCACATACTTGACAATCTGGAAAAGTTAATCTCAACTGATTTGGCTGATTCGTATTAACTGGACGGTTGCCCTGACTTCCGTCGCTTGCATTCTGTCTCCTGAAATTAAAATTCCTCCCTGGATGAAACTTGCCCTTCTTAAAATTGGGAAACTTCCCTGCTTGTGACTGACCTTCATTCCCTTCAAATTTCCTTTTCTTGCTTTCTTTCTCCTTCTGTGACATCTCACTCTCTGTCTCTGTGATCATAGCCTTATGTACAACTCCTGCATAGGTATCCAATTCAAAAATGGCTACCTTCCCTCTGATCCATGGTTTCAAACCTTGCTGGAATCTTTTAGCTTTCTTCCTGTCAGTATCCACATACAACGGCACATACCTTGACAATTCCTCAAACTTACTCTCATAATCTGTCACCGACATGTTTCCTTGCTTTAATTCTAAAAACTTCAACTCCATCTGATCCTGGACAAACTGAGGAAAATACTTTTCTAAAAACAATTCCTTAAACCTCTCCCAAGTAATAACATCTTTACCTTCCAATGTCTTCACCATCTCCCACCAATAGGTGGCCTCATTCTTCAAATAGTAACTTGCAAACTCAACCTTATGTTCGTCCTTTACTTTTACTAAGGAAAATGCCTTCTCTATCTCCTTTAACAAAACATTTGCTTCAATTGGTTCTAAGGAACCCTTGAATTATGGCGGGTTTACTGCCTGAAAAGTTTTGAAAGTTACCTGGGGATTGGTCTGTCTTTTTGTTGTTGTGCCAGGTGAACTTTTTGTTGGGCCAAGATATGAAGAATCTGGGCTATTGCTGGGTCTATGGGTCCTGGGTTTGCATTCTGGTTTGTATCGTCTTGGTTATTATTATTGTTGTTGTTGTTGGTTTCTTCATTCTGGGTGTTGGTGCGGGTATTTCTTCTGGGAGGCATTTTCTGTAAAGAATCAAACAACTTATTTAGCTTTTAAATCAAATTCTTTGTAGAAAAGAAAAGTTTTGTAATACAGAAATATCTCCTTTTTTGAAAACAGTTATAACTAAGTAAATTGCATGCTTCTTTACAGAATATAAACAGTTATGAAAAACAGGGTACATGGTATCACAAGGGTATAACTGGTGCAATAAATAAGGTAAAGTAAAACAGGTGCAATAAAGTAAATGATAGTGCTGGAAAGGAAAAGGTACTAATATATATAGATCAAAAGTTTTGGGTAGTACAAGCGTAAAGACGCTTCGAAAGTAAAAGCAAAAGGGTACAAGAACCTACTCACTAGTCAGCATAGCTAGTCTATAAATACAACTCAAAAGTCTACCGATACACACTACACACTACTGTACATACTACATAACCATCACAATACTGCTCAGCATCTCTGGATCTCTAACTCATGGCAAGTTTGGACCTCCAATCTCCTCAAGCTCCTCTAGAACCCACTTAGCCCACTCCACTAGGAAATCAGGGGTGATGTCCTCATGTGTAGCCTCAACAATCCTCACTACAGCTGCTCTACGAAACACCTGGAGCCTCTCTCTGAGTCGCCTCTCACCACTCCCAACCTCTCTGGTACGCATAATATGTAGTAACTCCTGAATCTGACCCTGTAGGAATCGCTGCTCCATAAGGCAAGCCTCAAACTGATGATATGGAACAGAATAGGAAGAGAACTGGAAAGGTACTCCTGTAACTGAGTGACTAGTAAAGCCTGAATCAGCAGGTGGGGGTCCTCTGATAGGTGGCCTCATGCCTGGGGTGGAATAGCCTGTAATGGTACGGGCTGCAACACAGGTGGAGGTAGTATAGCCAACACTGGTGGAACAACATGACGTGGATCCGAAGACGGTACTCCAACTGAAGGCTCTGAGTGATCAGCTGATATGGGGATAAAAGAGTCGGCCATCACTGCTATCTGAAATCATATCACAATATAAGAATCTCGAACCACGACGCGAATCATACAAATACCTGTTATACTGAAGCACTCAACCTCTCGACATTTTATGTTTCTATTCCTTACTTCTAATCCTAACCCACTACCCATTCCCATCAACCTAGGCTTGTGTCAGTGACTTATAACCTGTAGCTCTAATACCAAACCTGTGACGCCCTCCAAACCCGGGTCAGAAGTTTGGGGTCCACACACACACACCTTACTAATAACGTGCTTGTAACAATGATAAATATAATAATAATATGCAGTGACCCTACTTACCAACTATCACGGACCGCAACAAGTTAAAGTATGCACACAAGCCAAACACACCTACTTATATTACAAACGTTCAAATCCTAACTATTCCAAACTCAGAACTGAGTATTAAACATTATTACAAACTTTTACAAACTCAAATTATCCCAAAAGAAGCCTACTAGCTTAGCTCGATCAACCTGAACCCCTAGCTCTCGCGCTGGACTGGGGATCCTCGGTACCAACTGGTTCCTTTTTAACTGGAAAGAACATAAATAACATCGCACAAATGAGCTAACTAGCTCAGCAAGTCACAATGACAAAACTGAGAATAATGATCATCAGGTAAATATGGTTATGATATCAAGTGAACAATGGATTATGATTTAGAATTGGATATTATATTTTCATTTTAAAAACCAAGGTTAGGCTGCTGATCAGTCACGCACTAACCCCGAGCAAAGCACATAGCACTGCTCTAACTACTGGATCCAAGGCACACATTGGCCTAACTTGACCATTATATGGTCTGACCACGAATCTGGTCCACAATTTTTATAAAAATAATCCAATTCTACCATAATAACTGAAATAAGCAGTAATAAACAATAAACAGGATCATTAACAACATTGGACGTTCAATAATGAAAATGGTTTCAATCTGTGTAAAGATCAATATGGCGTTTCCAAAGCTTGACTGTTAGGTAATGAAAGAATTGGATAACAAAGGAATCAACATTTCAGGGTTCCAAGAATTTGGTCTTTCAAAGCATAAGATACAATGGTTTGAATGTGTAAGCAATTTGGTTCAGTGTTTAATATTTAGTTTGTATGTATTTGTAGAGTAGTATCGTATATTTGAGGTTCGTATTTGGGTATACAACAATCAATGGTCTAGAAAGAATCAGGTTTACGGCTCAAGATCAATAACTGGAATCAAGGTTTAGGGTTCAGTGCTTCAAAGCACTTGCAATGTAAAACAACAATATCAATCAATACAATATCTCGAGAAAGTTCAGAACACTTGCCCGGTACCAGCTTATTACACTGCACTTGCTCTCAATCACCACTGTCTTATTCCTGGACTATCTGTTTCCCTTTCCTACGCCTTGCCTCTTCTGCTCACATATCATAAGCATCTATCAAAATTTAACTCATATGATTCTATTCGACACATACTTCTATCTACCCTTCGTTTCACCCAAATCCGATTAACGGATTGAAAGTTACGAAATAAATAAGTAAATATCGAATATACAGACCGACAGTCAACTAACAATCACATATAACACATAGCACGTCACATAATCAATAATATATCATTTATAAATAAATCTCGGGTCATAAACAAGCTTTCTGGTATTTAAAATGATTTTTAAAATATTTTTCGGAATTAAAACGGGTCGTTGGATCAATTTCGAAGCAGTAAATAGTGTTCGGTTGGCCAATTCTGGCTTCAAAACAATTTCATAATAATTATTGAGCCTTGAAAACAATTTAAAATAGTATTTTAAAGCTCGAAACTATTTTTCGGAATTTTTAAATCATTTTTAAATAATTAAATCTAATTAAATAAATAATTAATAATTAATTAAGTCAATTAATCAATTAATTTTTGAATTAATTGACCAATTAATCAATTAAAAATTAACTGAAATTAATTAACTAATTAATTCAGATTAATTTTTGAATTAAAAATAATTTTTGGAATTAAAATAATAATTTTTAGAATTTTCAGAAATTAAAAACCAATTTTTAGAATAAAAATAAATAGAAAATATGATTTTTGAATATTTTTAAAATAGGAATCCTAAATTTGCAAACTCTGGAAACTTCAGGGACCAAACTGCATCGTCCCCAAAATTCCAGGTACCAAACTGCAATTTTATAACCCCCCGTCGTCGGAAAATACAGGGGTGGCCGGAGAACACGATTCCGGCACCCTCACCTCACCACAAGCTCCAGATCACATCTACAGACAACCAGGAACTTATTCATGCAATCAAATCATTCAAATAACCCCAGACTTGGCCGGAAATTGGCCAAGAACATCGCCAATTTCCGGCGAACTTCGGAAATTTTCAAAACACAACTCCCTTCGATTCAGATATCCCCTGTTACCGAGCTATATACCAATCGATTGTAAATTTCATAAGGAACATAATCCACTATAAATCAACAGCTAATAACCCCTAAATCAAAAAGCCCCAAATTTCAATTGAAAACATTCATACGGGTATAAACCTTAATTTCAAAATTCGAAAATCAAACTCAATTTTGAACATGTTATTGAATTCCAAATCAGACGTATGACATATGAAAATCATCAGGAAAACAAGCTCTACAACATGCAATCATCAAATCATACAAACAATCATTCGAACAAAAATTCATATTTTTAATAAAAATAATTCAAAAATAAATAATTTTTCAGAAAATAAACCTTGATTTCTATAGTGATTTGGAACACAGAATCTGATAGAACACCTCAAGACCTTTGGATTGAGTACTCAAGCTTTGAAAACAGAGATCAATAACACCTTCGTTTTGTTGTTTGATTCTTGGAAGATTATATGAATATAAGGTTTTTCTCTGGAAAATTATATAATTAACTGTATGCAAATGATTTTGATATGAAATAAAATACGGTAAAGGCTATTTATAATTACGGAAAATTAGTATCCCGTTGGATCATTCCGGATATAAAACGGTACGTTTATTTATAAAAACTGATCCAACCAGTATCGGTTTTCGGGACAGTTATCCAGATCTGTACAATTTGTACTGCGGTCTGGGTCTCAGCGCCTGGTTACACGTACTACGAGGTGATAATTGGGATAGTTTAATAAAAAGCTCTCGTTTATCGAAAATACGAGTTTTATTGATGTACCGAAAAAAATATTGTATCGAAAATGTTGCGCCGGGACTCGCACAGGACAAACTGTACGCCGGATCGAAAAAGTCAAAACATGGAATATGCTCGGAATATTACAATTAGGTTAGGAAGGAGTTCTCTGAAGAGTTTCGGGTTCCAAAAACGTAACAACGGATGACGTCGGTTGGTTCGCGTTTTTATAAAATAGATTTTAAATACCCGGAAAAAGATTTTATAAATTTCATATGATCCTTATAAATTCATAAATCAACATAAAAATAATTAGGAAGATATGACAATTATCTATATTTTATTTTGAACATATAAAAATTAAAATACTCAATTAATAATATTTTTAAACATCCAAACACACTTAATAATTAATTCACAGAATAGATACTAAACACATATTTTAATTATTTATTAACAAAAATAATTACACGATATATCCCGAATATTACATATATTGAGTTCTCAGTTCCTACAATAATGAGGAATCGATGGATCGACGGAGACTGGGTATGTTACCCTACTTTTCATGTGGTTTTGAAGAAAATGCGATTGATTTTGTGAGCATTGGTGTAAGGCAAGATAGGTGAGTATTGGTATGATTTAACTTAGAATTAGGTAGTAGGATGAGCTCCACGCTGGAGGCAACAAGTTGATGGAAGCTGAGGAAGGGCCAAAGTTGCAAGCTGCAAAGGCACCATCGTTGCGAGAGGATTCTTATCACATACCGGGCGCTGCGCGAGGAATGATGTCTACCTTACGAGGTGTAGGTAAGACTAGCAAGAAGGTGCGACCTTATCTACAAATGGAACATCGAATCTCATGCGTGGTTGCAAGCATAACGACAAGGACGACGACAAGAATGTTAGAGACAGTACTAAATGTCAGCATTGCGGTAGAATTGCGAATAAAATGATATAAGACGGTAAATGAAGTTTCGTCGACTAATAAGTGCGAGTAGAATCCAAGAAAAAGTGGAAGAGGTACCAAAGTGGAGAGACCCTTATATGGGCATTCTTTTAATTAGACATTTCATTGGTAAATCATAAAAATAGCAAGTAACTTATATAGTAATGACGACCAAATATTTGATTTCCAAAACTTTAAAATGAGATTTTGGAAAAGATTTTCTTGATCAACTTTCAGAAGATTTTTGCATGAAATGAGTTTTACAAATTGGTTGTCGAATTACTATTTATGTTCTTGTTATGATGAATAGAAAATGACCTAAAAAGAGGAATGAAATTAGACTTAGTATTGTT
This sequence comes from Apium graveolens, assembly GCF_009905375.1. NCBI lineage: Eukaryota > Viridiplantae > Streptophyta > Magnoliopsida > Apiales > Apiaceae > Apium > Apium graveolens. The sequence continues at coordinate 152,277,742 of NC_133647.1, read as the reverse complement.
AATCTGGAGGACTAAGTAGACCTACTAGTAAGAAGAAAGTTTAAAGTTCTCCGTGAAAAAAAATGAACATAAAATTTTGTTTAATAATATAGTTGAATCAACATGTTAAACATTAATTACCCAAATTCCTGAAATTATTAAAATTTAACGAAACTTGTAATTTGAACGGACAGTGGATGATTGAAGAAAAGGAATGAATCTTCCAGATGATTGGAGAATAATCGTGTTTCTATCAATAAAATTGAGGCATTGCGTGATCGATGGTTAATTTACACGGCATAGATGAAATCGGAGGCAGTAATTATAAATTTTGTGAGAACGCGATTATGATCAAATCATTAAAACATTTAGCGTGGAGGTAATTCCAAATGATATTCCGAAGTTATAATATGGTCTAAACGGTGAACTGTCATTCGAATGGTTCCTGAAGGCATACGTAAGTGAAGCGTGGAAGGTGATCAACATTGACATTCTTTCTTCTAATATGATAATATATGTTCTTCTGGATTCTTGAGTACGTATGAGTTTCTTTTGTGGATAAATCATATGAGACGAAAACGAAAGAAAATTTATTATATTCCTTCTGAATTGTTTCTCTTCTCAAATTCTTGATTCCTGATTGAGACAAACAGTGTTGTGATATGACGCTTTGTTGAAATGACGAAGAGTCGGGTGGGATGCCACCTAATCATGTACTGTATGCCATATAGTATGAAAGACTGGCCATCTTGAGTATGAATATGGTTGTCTCATTCTTCACTCATTCTTCCTCCTCCAATTTACTGATTGAAAGATTCTCCCAATTGTTTTTTGCATTGTAATTCCTCATTCAGTTTTTAATCAAAATCATATTCACAAACTCTTCTCTTGTGTTGAGTCTGTTTTCTGACGATTACAAAAGAAATGGAATAGTCCCGTGTGACAGGTATAATTACGTGTCAAAGGAGGATATGATTTCAAGCCGATAAATGGGGGACATTTGCGAGCAAAGAAGAATGGATACACCGACAACGCGGTCGTGGTAGAGATAACAAATCAGACAGTTGTTCGAGTTACGAGAATCTCATCAGTATGGTAGATTGCGATAACGTGATGCACTAAAAATTTGAAGATTTCAATGAGAAATGAATCGTTGGTAAACCATAATAAATAAATTAATTATAAAATAAGGAAGTAAAGTTGTGTGCGTCAGAAAAAGCAAACGAGTGTCAGGATGATAAACGAATATCAAGGGAATTCTGAACAATGATTCAGACAGGCAATTAATATGTGAAGCATCCCTTCATCGCAGGAAGATATTTGTTGTGAAGATTCAAGATTGAAGGAACCTTAATTGTAATCAAATTTCGAACGTGTTTTTCAAGGAACTGTGAGGTTCTCCAAATTGAGTAAATAAGTTGTGGTGAAGTGGATACCCATAACTGGACCAGCGACGAAAGTTTGGTGCGGAACTGTTAGATATATTTGATAATGTCATGGCTAATATGGTTTATGTTTAGTTTTCAGATCTTACTTAAACATGATAAATTAGTACTTACTGGAAGTCAGGACTTAAGGATATCAGTACTTATATTATCAGAAGATAATCATCAGAAGATGGATATCAGAACTTAAGTACTGAAGGACGTTCAGATAAGGACAGCAGCTGATTAAAGGAAAGAAGATCGAGATAAACATAAGAAGAGATATGCATGAAGAAGGAATTCTATGAAGAATAGAATACTTGGAAGAAAAGATATCTGATTGATATATTTTAGGAAGCTGAATTATATTCCATATCAATTAGCGATTATCTTATAACTGTGTAGTATATAAACACAGACATAGGGTTTACACTATAAGTGTTATCATATTCGAGAAGATCATTCATTGTAACCCTAGCAGCTCTCGTGACATTTGTTCATCACTGAGAGGTAACAGTTCCATACTGTAACAGAGTTTATTGTTTCAATAAAGTTTGTTTTCTGTTACTTGAGTTATTAAAGTTCGATTTGATTGTACTTTACACTGTATTCACCCCCTCTACAGTGTGTGTGTTACCTAACAAGTGGTATCAGAGCCTATCTGTTAACACATAAACAGTTTAAGATCCAAACACAATCATGTCTGACACAGAAACTCCAACTAAGCCCACCAAAACTGAAGAACCTCCAAAAACACAAATTCAAAGTCTGTATGAAACCATCAGAGTTCCCATATTGAGACCATCTGAATATGCCATATGGAAGGTGAGGATGACCATGTTTCTGGAAGCTACAGATCCAGAATATCTTGATAGAATCAAGGAAGGACCTCACAAACCAACCAAGCTCGCTGTTGTAGTTGCAGGTGAAGCAGCAAAGACTGTACCAAAGGAGAAGAGTGATTACACTGCTGAAGATATCACATCAATTGCTAAGGATGCCAAGGTACGACACTTATTGCATAGTGCCATTGATAATGTAATGTCAAACAGGGTAATTAACTGCAAGACTGCAAAGGAGATATGGGATGCTCTGGAAACAAGGTGTCAGGGAACTGATACAATTAAGAAGAACAGGAAGATAATATTCACTCAAGAGTATGAACACTTTGACTCAAAGGCTAATGAGTCATTGACTGATTTATATGATAGATTTGTCAAACTCTTGAATGATTTGTCACTAGTTAATAAGGAGTATGATCTTGAAGATATAAACCTTAAATTCCTGTTAGCTCTTCCTGAATGTTGGGATTTGAAGGCAACAACAATAAGAGACAACTACAATCTTGATGAAACAACTCTTGATGAAATTTATGGAATGCTCAAGACTCATGAACTTGAGATGGAACAAAGAAGCAAGAGGAAAGGAGGAAAGTCAAGGACAGTTGCTCTTAAGGCTGAAAAAGAATCCCCCAAGGCAGCTACCTCAAGGAAAGACAAGGGTAAAGCTCTTTTCACAAAGTCTGATACTGAGTCATCAAGTTCTGAAAGTGATGATGACTCAGATTCTGAAAGCTTGCCTGAGACTGATGCTGATGAGGAGATGATGAAGCTGTGTGCTCTTATGGTGAAGGGGCTCACAAAGATTGCATACAGGAAGTTCAGGAAGGGAAAGAAGTTTTCCAGGAAAGGCACAAGTTCTGATAAGAAATTTCAGAAGATCTGAGGACAGAGGAGGAAAGTCTGATAGAGGAGATTATACCAATGTCAAATGCTATAGCTATGGTGAGAAATGCCACATATCTCCTGATTGCAAGAAAGTGAAGGGTGACAAAGGCAAGGCTCTTGTCACAAAGAAGAAAAGCTGGATAGACACCTCAGACTCTGAAAGTGAGGAGAATTATGCTTTGATGGCAAATGCTGATAAAGCAAGTGCTGAAAGCAGTTCTGAAGCTGCTGAATCAAAGGTACCTCAGACTACTTATGCTTTTCATACTGATGATATTAATGAGTTGAGAAGATATCTTAAAACCATGTTTGTTAGTTATAGAGATCAAACTTTAACATGTGAAAGATTAACTTCTGAAAATCTTGCTTTTAAGAAAAGAAATGATTTTTTAGAAAAAGAGTTAGTTATGTTCCATCAAACTCAGAAGGATAGAGATGATGCTTTTTATGTTAAGGATGAAGTGCTAAAAATGAATGAATCTCTAAAAACCGAGTTAGAAAAGGAAAGAGAGATTATCAGGACTTGGACTAACTCTGGCAGAACAACTCAAAATTTGCTAAGTAGTGAAAATTGGAAAGAGGGCTTAGGTTATGGAGAGGATAAGAATGATAAAGGAACTGTAGAAATTAAGCCTGTTGTTAAGCAAAAGCCAAAGTTAAAACCTGTTAAGTTTGTAACTGTAAAGTATGATAATGAGAAATCAGAAGTTAAAGAGGGATTAACTTCCGACAAACTTAAACAGGAAAAGACAGCTGAAGTAAACATAGGTTTAATGACTAAGAAGCAGCTTAAGCATAAGCTGAAAGATGTTAAGAACGCAAACAAGGTAAAATCACTTAGGAAAAATAGGAATGGAAAGGAAGGTGGGAATAAAAGCAATGATAATAAGCCTATTCCTAAAGCTCCTAGGAAAACGTGTCATAACTCTCTCATTTAAATTTCAACAATATAAATGAGTTGGTCAAGAAAGATCTTGTGAGAGGACTGCCAAAGTCAGTATTTGCTCCTGATGGCCTTTGTGATTCTTGTCAGAAGGCCAAACAAAGAAAATCTTCATTCAAGAGCAAGACTGAATCATCAATTCTTGAGCCTTATCACCTTCTACATGTTGATCTACTTGGTCCAGTAAATGTCATGTCTATTGCAAAGAAGAAATATGCTATGGTCATAGTGGATGAGTTGACCAGATACACATGGGTGTATTTCTTGCACATAAAAAGTGAAACTGCATCTATCTTGATTGATCATGTCAAACAACTGGATAAATTGGTCAAAGATTCTGTGAAGACAATAAGGAGTGATAATGGCACTGAGTTCAAGAATTTGATAATGGAAGAGTTCTGCAAAAACCATGGAATTAAGCAGGAATACTCTGCTCCTGGAACTCCACAGCAAAATGGAGTTGTTGGAAGGAAGAATAGAACTCTGATTGAAGCTGCACGTACAATGCTTGAAGAAGCAAAGCTTCCAACCTATTTCTGGGCTGAAGCTGTGCAGACTGCTTGTTTTACTCAAAATGCAACACTCATTAACAAGCAAAGAAAGACACCATATGAGATGGTGAAGAAAAAAGAAGCCAAATCTGAAGTATTTTCATGTATTTGGATGCAAGTGTTTTGTTCTTAAGACTCATCCTGAACAGCTATCCAAATTTTATCTAAAAGCTGATGAAGGAATCTTTGTTGGATATCCACTTTCCACAAAAGCCTTCAGAGTCTATAACTTGAGAACAAGAGTGGTCATGGAATCTATCAATGTCTCTTTTAATGACAAGAAGATTACTGGACTTGAAGATTTTATTGATCATGATCAGCTGAGATTTGAAAATAAAGACTCAAATTCTGATACTGATAATCCTGACAATCTAAGTCCTGATACTGCAAAGTCTGATGGATTAAACTCTGATGTTATTGAAACTGTGGTGACTACGCCAAAGAAAGATGCACCTATGCAGGGGGAGCATACTCAAGATCTTACCACATCTCAAGAAACATCAGAACATACATCTGGCTCTTCAAGTTCTGATTCGTCAAGTTCTGATAAGCCAAGTTCTGATAGTTCTGAAAATCTAAATTCTGAAGAATCCAACTCAGAGAGCATAGTTTCAGGGGGAGCATCAGAAAATGAAAATGAAGACAGCATCGATCATGGGGGAGCATCCAGTTCTAGAGAAAACCTTCCATCTGCAAGGAAGTGGACTAAATCACATACACCTGATTTGATAATTGGAAATCCTGATGCGGGTGTCAAAACTAGAACAGGTACTTCAAATGAATGTCTTTACAATTCTTTTTTTCTCAGACTGAGCCAAAGAAAGTGGAAGAAGCTCTTCAAGATGCTGATTGGGTGCAAGTAATGCAGGAAGAGTTAAATGAATTTGAAAGAAACAAAGTCTGGACCCTAGTGCCAAGACCAAAGAATAGATCCGTTGTTGGTACAAAGTGGGTATTCAGAAACAAAACTGATAGTGATGGCATAATTACAAGGAAAAAGGCAAGGCTGGTTGCAAAAGGATATTCTCAACAAGAGGGAATTGATTATGATGAAACATTTACACCAGTTGCTAGGTTAGAAGCCATAAGGATATTTTTGGCTTATGCTGCTCACAAAAAGTTTACTGTCTTTCAAATGGATGTGAATAGTGCTTTTCTCAATGGAGAATTGGAGGAGGAAGTATATGTTGAACAACCTTCAGGCTTTATAGATTCCAAATATCCAGATAATGTCTACAGGCTTGATAAAGCACTTTATGGACTTAAGCAAGCTTCTAGAGTATGGTATGAGACTTTAGCTCAGTTTCTTCTGGAAAGTGGATTTAATAGAGGAACTATAGACAAAACACTATTCTACCTCAACCATGGAAAGGACTTACTTCTGGTCCAGATTTATGTTGATGATATCATTTTTGGTTCTACAAATGACAGACTTTGCAAGAAGTTTGCCAAACTGATGCAGTCAAGGTATCAGATGAGTATGATGGGGGAACTTAGCTATTTTCTGGGCCTTCAAGTCAAGCAGAATGAAGAAGGAACTTTTATTTGTCAAACTAAGTACACCAGAAACTTGCTGAAGAAATTTGGAATGCAAGATTATTCAAGTGCATCAACTCCCATGGCCACTGCAACAAAACTGGATAAGGATACTGGTAAATCAGTAGATATTACTGATTACAGAGGTATGATTGGCTCTCTACTCTATCTAACTGCTAGTAGACCTGATATCATGTATGCTACCTATCTTTGTGCAAGATTTCAAGCAGATCCAAGAGAACCTCACTTAACAGCTGTGAAAAGAATTTTCAAGTATCTTAAGGGAACAACTGATCTGGGATTATGGTATCCCAGTGAATCAGATTTTAATCTAATAGGTTACTCAGATGCAGATTTTGCAGGTTACAAAATTGACAGGAAAAGCACAAGTGGAAGCTGCCAATTTCTTGGAGGCAGATTGGTTTCTTGGTTTAGCAAGAAACAAAAGTCAATCTCCACATCAACTGCAGAAGTAGAGTACATTGTTGTAGGAATCTGTTGTGCACAGATTCTTTGGATGAAGAATCAGTTACTAGATTATGGGTTAACATATTTCAAAATCCCTATTTACTGTGATAATCAAAGTGCTATTGCTATGACAGGTAATCCAGTTCAACACTCAATGACAAAGCACATCAGCATTAGGTACCACTTCATAAGGGAACATGTGGATGAAGGTACAGTGGAATTGCACTTTGTTCCAACAGATCAACAACTAGCAGATATCTTCACAAAACCACTGTGTGAAGCTACTTTTACAAGATTGGTAAATGAACTTGGAATGGTTTCAGGTTCTTTCTCTAAATCTGCTTAGTTTTGTTCTGATGCATCAGACTTTATGATCAGTATTTACAGAAATTACTCTCTTTGTGTATTTTGTGCTTAATTGAAAATTTGCTTAAGTACTGACTGTTGTCTGATGTAACTTTCTAAACTCTGAAAATGATATATCTGTTTATGTAACTATTCAATCCTATGAGGATACATGTGCTAGATGCTGACCTAGTAATCTTCAATATACTAATGATCCCATATTAGAAGTAACTATTTATGTGGAAATCCATTAACACAAGCAATTTCTGATATTGAGCCTAGTTGAGTTTACTTTGTCTACCTTATTACTAAGTCACAAACTAGAATATTGCTTCTCATCTGTTAAGTTCTGATGCTAGTAAATCTATTGAATGTACTAAGTGCTGACAAACCTCTCTTATCAAAAGAAAAAGAAAAGATTCAAGGATTAAAATTCAAGTACTCCTTTGAGATCTAGAGTAAAAATGTGGAAGGAACGACCCAAGTGCATTGCTGGTATTAAGTAAATATGCATCAGAAAAGCAAAATATTTTCTTGGTGACTTTTCACACTCTATGATTACTGGAGAAATACTCTGATAATAGCATAAATTCTAATAAGCAGTCGTGACTCACTTACACTGAGAAGCCACTGTAAAATGGAATTTAAAAAGATGCACAAAATTAGCACAAAATAGTTGAGGTGGACTCAAGCATGAACTCATTCAATAGTAGGTTTCAGAATAATGACAGGTTTTTAGTAAAGTTTTAGTTATGCCTTATTTCTAAGATGTACTGAAGTGAATCAGACTTTATTCTTTGTCTGATAATTAGCTTAATGCACACACTAAACACTCCATATGAATGATTGTAACACCCCCAAATCCGGGGTCGGGGATCCGGGTTGTCACGAGTTCCATTTCCCTTAATAACACCCAATCTTAATAACCAATCAACTACTCTGTACTGTGACCCCACAATATACACACACACAACACAAGTTATAGTCTCAGAGATGAATACTAAAAAATAACACAAGTCGTTTTATTCCACAATTGTATGCCAATACACCTTAAAAAGGTTCTGAATAAATTTACATATTCCTTGCCATTATTACAATTCATATTATACATAAGTCTGGTTCATCAATAGTTGAAAACCTAGCCTATTGGTAGCTCCTACCTCAGCTACGGCGGCATCAACGCTTCCAGAAGACTGCGGAATGTTTTCTAACCGCTTGCGAATCGGGAGCTTGGTCCTGTTCGTCTTTTCTATCTGTTGTTGTGTGATGAAAGAAGAAAGCAAGGGTGAGCAGCAAGCCCACCAAAATAATATGTATAATGATTTACAATATATGAGCCTTCTCATAGTACTCATGAAAGTCTTGGCCAAAAGAAATGAACCAAGTTGATATCTTAATGCGATGAAGTCGCAAAATATTCAGTATATATATACACATATACTTTTCAAAATATGGGAAGTCCTCTTCCATGCATAATACACACAGAGTTCCAGTGTATAACTGTATAAAAATATCGTTGCAAGGTGATCTCATATATCTAACCTTGTCTCAACGTTTTTCTGAAAATCTTTGCCATGCATAAGATAATCATTTACTAGATATAAGTTTAAAAGATGAAGTTACAAGATACTCCAATATACTTATATCTTTTCCAAATACTACTTGAACTACCACCGTTCAAGTTATAATTAGTTTCAAAAGTTCATCACACTGATGAGACTACAAGATAAGACTTGAATAGATTCAATCTTTGAAATATTTTGAAGGAAATGAAGTTATGATATACTTCATTAAGTCCCGATATATATATATATATACACCTATATATATACATACGTTTCCTGAAAACCTCTATCATGTAAAGTATGAACAGAATTGCAATATCCAATAAATTTGGAAAGGAAAGAATTTTGGCATAAACCTGATATCTTGCTGATCAGGCAAAGATACCAATAAGTAACCTTTTCTACTAGTAGATGGACGAATTCCCCACTGGTCATCACCCTGGTCGCAATAGGACCTTATGCTGGACTGTCACTCAGCCACTTATGCATTTGATGGACTCCCACTGAGCCACTTACACTATCATGGACGCCCACTGAGCCCATGTTGCTTATGCCGACTCGATAGATAGACTTACTTCCCGAACGTTGGGTAAGTAATCAATTCATTTACCAAAACTGCAACCTTGTTGCGAATATAAAATACACCATAGAGCTGGATCCCTCAGTTTTTGAGCGAGTATTTAAATCCCCTTTTTAAAAGGAAGATCTTAAATATAAAAATGAGTTTTGGGATCCGCTCTAACTTTTAAAAATCATTTTGAAGACTCGAAAACACTTTAAAGAGTGTTTGGAGTAATGCTGATTTAATGAAGTAAATCAGTCCCAATATATTTAGAAAATGTCTGAATATTATTATTTAAATAATATTCCCATAAAGAATAATCTTTATACAAATAATTGAAGTAGAAGTTGTAAGACTTATACTTAAAATGAGTATTAAATAACCAAAGATATACTTATACGAAAGTAATATCTTTATTTGAATAACAAAAGTAAGTTTGATTATCGAACATTATTCTTAAATAAAATAAAGAATATTATTAAATAATAAGCAGAGTCATAATACCTCGAATGAATATTATAAATAATATTCATTAAATAAAATAAAGGAGTCAAAACATCCTCAAATGAGTATCCAATTAATAATCATTAAATAATATAAACTGAGTTATAAGCCCTTGGATGAATATTCGAAATAATATTCAATAATAAAATAAAGGAGTCATAAGTCCTCGGATGAATATTCGAAATAATATTCAATAATAAAATAAAGTTAAAGTTATCGAATAAACCTTATTCGATTAATAGTTTTGAAAACTATAACCATATATATATAAAAATATATATATTATACTCGGGAACATCGACTCCCGGTTTAGAAATATGTTCACCTTTTGATCCCCTATACTAAGGGTAAACTCAATACCGCTTATCTCTAGCATAGGTATTATGCAACTGTAAGCATTTTAACCAACAGATATATAATCCAAGAATATGAAACATGCATGCATATATACCATATCACATGCTACAATATATCGCAAGAATTTGCTAATAACAAATATGCATTTATCGCAAGATCATGCATATACACATATACATCACAACAACAGTATAACGGGTAGAAAACTTGCCTGAGCGACTAGGGGTTACGAATGGCTCGGGACGAGTCTGGTAACCTATAAGCAACAAGTAAGTTGGAATTAAACCAAAGTCACTTGTAAATCTATACTCTAACCAACTCAGACTCTAACGCTCGTTTTGCGCTTACTGATTCTCTTAAGTCACTCGAGTACCCTCGGCTCCACCATTTTTAATAAATTAACCATTACGAGTTTTAAGGCGATTCCTTCGCGAGTGTCTTACCAACTGCCTATTACACCTTACATAAATGTTTCATACTTCAATTAGTCCTTTAAGGTCTTTAACCTATGTTTCAAAGTAAGGCGAGGGGTAAGGGTTCGTTCGCGAAACGTCGTTACTTAAAACGGCCGTTTCTCCTAAACCGTTCATCGGAATCAAACGAACCACATATCAAAACGAAGCTCGTAACATGAACTATCTAAACATGGCAATGGTCAAAACCTAGAAGTGAGTTCAAGGGTTCTGATGTTAAGAACAAAAACAGTCTACGGTAAATCGGGCATTATGGCGGCTATGTTTACGCGATTTCCCAAATTTAAACCATTCCAAAACAACCACCAATCAACCCCAAATCAATCATACAACCAACATCCATCCAAAACACACTCCAACAGCCCAAACAACTCAATATTATCAACTTTATACTACCCTCAAACATGAACTAAAAGCTATACTTAAGTTCATTAACTAATTAACAAGATTTACAACTCCAAAAACACCACAAAACCAACTAATCTCTACAAACTCAACCAAACTTTAAACAAACAAGCCTCATGCTTCACATATACTATATCAATCATATTCATTCCTAATTACTCAAAACCAAAGCTAGGGTTTGGAGTTTATACCTTCCTTGGAGCTTTTAATCCATGAAAGATCCTTGAAATGCCCATGGAAGCCTTAATCTAACCTCCTACAAGCTTGTTCTTTCAAAGAAATCAAGAACACAAAAATTAATTTCAAGAAAGTACTATTCACCATCTTCTTCCATGATTTATAGAAAACGATTGGCTTGAAATTAAAAGCTTAAACTTATAGGAAGTATGTAACTATCCATGGGGAAGCTTAGATAAATAACTTGCTAAATAGTAAGTGGTGGAGCTTGGATCTTCATTTTTTAAGAAAAGGGGCCGAGAGCTTCATGAAGAAAATGGGGGTTTTGTTTTTTTTGATGAAAATGAAATGTTTTGGCTTGGTTGGTTGCTTTTTGTTTTGTTTTTTGGTTAATTACCTTTCTAGCCTTGACTTTGTGTGGTTTTAAATCAACCACATCTCCTTCCCCTTATGTCATGCTTATGTCACATTGCTATGTCATCATCCCTTCTAATCTCTTTAATTAGCTTCTAATTGTTTACCTAATGACCGTTGATCTGTTATACGGTTCGCTTAACTTTCGTTTTCGTTTATCGTTTGAGGGATCATACCCGGGATCTTATTACTTAGGTTCCCTTAACCTTTCTCAATATATTGTATTCCTTTTATGATCCTCTCTTATAATCCTTTAATTTAAATCCTTTTTATCATGTTACCTTATACTCAATTCTTTCCGTATCTAGTGGATTTCCGGGAAAAATCAAAGTGTTCGGAATTGGATTCTGACGATCTTTACATACACTTATATACCATATAGAGTGCCAATAAAATCTCAGAATATCCATAAAAGAACCCCTACCTAGTGTGGCATGAAAAGTTTTCTCATTCAGCAAAAACACTATTCATAAGGGTTTCAAAAATTTTCCAAAAATTGGGGTTATTACAGTCTCCCCTCCTTAAAAGGATTCCGTCCCGGAATCAGATAGAAAATGAATAGGGATACTCTCTTAGCATTGCACTTTCTAACTCTCGAGTAAATTTTCCCACATTGTGGTCCTTCCATCAAACTCTGAATAGTTTGATAACCCTTCTCCTAAGCACTTGTTCCTTTTCGATCTATAACCCTTTCTGGTTGCTCCCTATAGGTTATGTCTGGTCGCATGCCTATGCACTCATATGCCCATATTTATCTGGCATCCGAATTACACTTCCTTAACATTGATACGTGAAACACGTTATGACTTGCTACCTGTTCGGGGGTAGGGCTAGCTCATATGCTAACTTCCCAAACGTCTTAATATATCCAAGGGTCCAACAAATTGTAGACTTAGCTTTCCTTTCTTTCCGAACCTCATCAATCCTTTCCAAGGGATACCTATAACATTACTAGGTCCCCTATTTCATACTCTTTGTCCTTTCGTGTCAAATCAACATACTTATCATGTCCATCTTGGGCTACTACCATCTGTCCTCTGATTAGATCTATCATATCCTTGGTCCTTTGGACCACTGCTGGTCCGAGCATCTTGCGCTCTACAACTTCATCCTAACATAAGGGAGATCGACATTGTCTTCCCTCAAGGATCTCATAAGGCGATATCTCAATACTGACATATGATCTATTATCGTAAGAAAACTCAATCCGTGTTAAGTGATCATTCCAATTTCTTTCAAGTCTATTGCACAGACTCTCATTATAGCTTTTAGCATTAGAGCTTTTGCTTCTCAATACCCATTCTTTTCCAGTTCGTAATCGCTACTACCTTCCGTTCCTAATATTATACTGGTTATACTTTTGCTCGCTAGCGTTCTATAACCTTTTAATAACCTCGTCAACCTTAGTATCACGAATGTGTTTCCATTCCGAATACCACCACAACTTTACTACTTCTTTTTCAGCTGCTTCTATCTTCGAAAGCTTAATCCTTCATATAGAAGTAAAAGAATTTATTGAGAGATCACTATGATCATGAACACTTGTTATATCGCATAGTTAGTACAGAAGGTGGCCAGCCTTTAGTACTTGACAAGCAATTAAACAATAGCTGGTATCCTACTAGGCTTCTATCACACAGATAGATAGTCATTCGGCAATACCTCCCCTTCTGGAAGGGTTGTTCTTCTCAGCTTATACAAAATGAAAAGAAAAGAAAAGAACGAATTGAAGAGAATTGTATATATGAAAAAAAATATACTGCCACAAAATATCTGGCTTGGAACCTACCTCTGAACTATAGAGGTTTGTCATAGAAGAACAAAACATATATGTATTTATATCAACATCAAGTATTATAGCATCGCATTTCACGTGCCTAAATATTTTTGCTATTCCGTCCATCATTTTATGGACCCATGCTCTTCCTCGAGCTTATACTCAATCACCTTTGAAACTCCCTCGACATCGAAAATCGAATCTGGAATCTCATTTTATACATCACCGATACTAGAATTCTGTGCTTGCACCGCAACCTTCCTCGTATAGTAATACAACTCTCTATTGATAAGAGGGAATAAATATTCAATAGGTAGATACTCTACTTAATTAGTCTATCAATGATAACTTATACACTACCACGACCCGATTAGTGGTACTCAACCTCAACATCCATTCCAATACAACTCTCACGGTTGTAATCAGCTCATTACTCGCAGAATCATTGCTGCATTACTATGGTCCACCACTGACCTACTGTCGTCATTCACTTTCCATGAAATCTTAATATCTAACCATACGGAGTCCATACATGTCGTATAGAATCCTTCTAAGGAGTTAACATAATCACCATTCATGATTCATGGAGAACACTCCAGATCCTGGCATACTTTCATGACATGAAGTAGATAAAATTGCAGAAGAGTTTCAGTCAAAGCAACGATAGCAGGTTAATACCATTCTTAATCGTATGCCTTAAATAGAAGACTTAACTCAAGGGTTCGTCTAGTCCTTTTTGAAACATGGTCCTGGCTTATCTCAAGATAGTATCTTCTGAGATAGATAGCCCGCTCATGGCGATTACATGAATTAAACCTTTACCAACTACTATTACGGTTGGGTATTGCACAGTCATCAGAAGGAATGTCAATCTTCCAAACCATAATACAACCTTTATAGCTTTAACCATCATCACTGTATTCCTTTGGCACAAGCGCCTATAATTATCCTCTTACCTTTAAAGTGTCGGCCACCTCTTTGGCCTTTCCTGATAGTAAAATTTCCTTACAGTCAATGTCATTTTAACCACCTCCAAATAAATTTTCTACCTCATTTCAATCACAGCTTATGTGAAGATGTTTTCCTTAAATCTGATGAGTAAAAAAAATCACCATTTTTCCATAAGTTATTGCCTCAGTCTTTAGAGGTTAATCACTGTCACGACTGACTCTGAATCATACTTAAAACATCTTTTATCTTAAGTCCTAATTACCCTGAACAATTTCGACCATTACTGGTTCGATCCATACCTTCTCGTGGTTTAACACGTGCCTCACTTGGCATCAATATAATTACGTCATATTTCCTTTATCAACATTTCTATTCTTGAAAATTTTGAATTTTACCTTTCTCCTTGTAAAACCTCTAAGGTTATCCTTGAATCGTTCCTCCTGTATTCCCTAGATACAGGACATATCAAAATACCATTTACTAATACTAAAACCATTGTCTATATACTTCTGAAAAATTTCTCCACTGATTCTTAAAGGTTGTTGTTACCTTAACCCTTTCCAAATCATACTGTCAAAACTCATACTGTCCCTATTAAGGGTGAAATGCCAACCTTTATGCATTCCCCTAGGATTCATTTTAAGTTACCAATGTTCTATCCTTAATTCCACCTTTAAAAGGTACCTGCATCCTTCCATGGATAAATCAAGTCATATATCCCTGATAAGGGTGTCTTATTCAATCATTCCCACCTCGATATTATATGCCTAATTTCACAATAACATCTGTATTCAAAATGAGCTCAATCAATTATGGCCTTCAAAAGATAACAACGGTTATCCGCTTTTCTGTCCTAATTTGGTAATGACAACAGGGATGTTCTGGAAGATATTGGTCGTGTTCAACGTGAACTTCTTCTTAATAATTCCATATTTACTTTTGTTGTTTATCTCAACAGTCATCTTAATGTTGGGATATCTTTCATACCCGGCGTCTCCCTTTCTGGGTATCATGCCACCGATCTTACACTTCACATTCTTGAAGGTCCTTCCTTCATCCAATTTTCCTAATTTCTTACTTTCTTGTCTCCTCAGTCTATCCGCGTCTAATTATTTATCCTTCGAACTATCTCAAGGTTTCCTCGAATCCTCCCAACTTACAGGGGATAAAATATATGTATCTCTTATACCTTCAACCATCAATTTAACTCATGGTGAATCACCCTCATCCTGACGATTACATACTTTTCTATTTCTATTACTACGAGTCTTTAGGGTTTCCTCATACCCAACTCCCTTATCATTCCTCAAACTCTATTGCCTTTATATTCCTTTCCACTTCAGTTTCTTTTTTATTTTCCTTTCTCTTATCATTATTTCATGAACCAACACAACATAAGCATTGATTTCATACATCCCGTCATTTTGGATTCGTGTCCTCAGAACGAATCTTGATAACTTTTACAACTTAGATTCATAATTCATCATACTCGTCTGCCTTTGTTCTGGCTCTAAAGCTTTTACACTATTTCCATAACCTTGGGAAGTACTTTCCTGAAAACAATTGACTGAACTTAAATCAGTTTATTATAATCTCTTGCTCCGTGCCTTCCTTGGCCTTTCACCAGCGGGTGGTCTCTCTCTTAGGAGGGTAAGTGACAAAAACACTCTTTTGTGATTCGTCAATCATTTAGAATCTCAAATGATTCCTGCATTTCCTTTAGCCAGGCTCTTGCCTCGACTGGGTCAGCTTGTTCCTTGGAACTCTGAGAGCTTAGCGACTTAAAGGTCCTGAAAGAATTTCCCACCGCACTATCTCCTCAGGGTGGTGGTTGGGGATAATAGTCTAAGTTCTCTTTAGACAGGTCCATGAATTGCCATATAGGGGTACCATCTCGGGTCTCCTTTCCTTACTCGACTTTCTGTTTCCTTAATATGAAATGTTTCATCCTTCTCCCATACTTGGGGTTATCTTATACGTTAAAATCCTCATTTTCCACTTCATTATGTTATGGGTTCCTTCTATCTTGATGGCGACCTCCCTGACTATCACGTTCAGGGTTTGCTCTATATCTTATTCCTCAAACTAGCTTTCATCTAAGATCTCATCCTTAAGCTCTTGAACTTTTGGAACCCAATTTCTGTAGGAACACCTCACTATCCTCTTATCATCTTTCTCGGTATGGATCTCTTCTCCAGTCATTGACTCTCTGCCTTCATTCATCACTTTTTCTGGCACAATATGTTCTTTTCCAATAATTTGAACTGTATTGCAATCTCAAACAGCTTTTCGGTACCGGCTCCGGTTACCTTCACTTCTATTTCCATTTTCTCAAAATCTCTTATAAACTCTCCCAAAGACATTATTATCTTGAGTCTCTCCTTTTTACTAAGGGCATCAGCCACCACATTGGCTTTCCCTGAATGATAAAGAATCTCCCAATCATAATTCTTGATTAGCTCTAACCACCTCATTTGGTGCATGTTGAGCTCTTTCTGCCTGAAAATGTACTAGAGCACTTATGGCTTAGGTAAATCTCGCACTTCTCTCCATACAAGTAGTGCCTCCAATCTTTAGGGCAAAACTATTGCCACGAGCCCAAGCTCATGGGTGGGGATATCGAATTTTATATTCCCTTAATTGTCTTGACGAGTACGCGATTACCTTACTGTGCTGTATAAGAAGCACCCTAATTCCTTATGCGAAGCGTCACTAAACTTCACAAAATCTCATTTTCCATCCGGCAACGCCAACATAGGGAACGTCACCAACCTTTGCTTCGGTTCTTAAAAGTTGTTCTCGCATTTCTCTGTCCATTCGAACTTCTCAGTCTTACGAGTAAGCCGCGTTAAAGGGGCTACTATCTTTACAAACTTGAACGAACCTCTGGTAGTGACCGGCCAATCCTACCTCTGGGAGTTGCCCTAACTATGGTCATCAATTCCTCAGTGGTCCTTTATTCATTCTTGTCAGGATCCTTCACGGGATCTTCCTCAGCAACAATCCCTTCTAGGACAACATCCTCAACCGTTACATCCTCAATATCAACATCATCCGGTCCTGCGTTAGGACGCTCTATCGGATCCACAATCCGATCTCCAATTAGTAATAAAACATCATCGCGCTATTACTCCTCAACCTCAGGATTCGGTGTCCCGCTACCATATACGATAACGAACTACGCTTCTATCACGATATTTATTAGGGTTCCCATAAGGGTTTTAACTGTCAGTACTACGTTAGGTTGCCCGACTATGAACTTGGCAAGAGTTCTTATTATCTTAGTGAACTTATTATCTTTACGTCACATCATCTCTGAGGTTTATAACGCTTCGCTCTGATACCACTTCTGTAACACCCCCAAATCCGGGGTCGGGGATCCGGGTTGTCACGAGTTCCATTTCCCTTAATAACACCCAATCTTAATAACCAATCAACTACTCTGTACTGTGACCCCACAATATACACACACACACCACAAGTTATAGTCTCAGAGATGAATACTCAAAAATAACACAAGTCGTTTTATTCCACAATTGTATGCCAATACACCTTAAAAAGGTTCTGAATAAATTTACATATTCCTTGCCATTATTACAATTCATATTATACATAAGTCTGGTTCATCAATAGTTGAAAACCTAGCCTATTGGTAGCTCCTACCTCAGCTACGGCGGCATCAACGCTTCCAGAAGACTGCGGAACGTTTTCTAACCGCTTGCGAATCGGGAGCTTGGTCCTGTTCATCTTTTCTATCTGTTGTTGTGTGATGAAAGAAGAAAGCAAGGGTGAGCAGCAAGCCCACCAAAATAATATGTATAATGATTTACAGTATATGAGCCTTCTCATAGTACTCATGAAAGTCTTGGTCAAAAGAAATGAACCAAGTTGATATCTTAATGCGATGAAGTCGCAAAATATTCAGTATATATATATATACACATATACTTTTCAAAATATGGGAAGTCCTCTTCCATGCATAATACACACAGAGTTCCAGTGTATAACTGTATAAAAATATCGTTGCAAGGTGATCTAATATATCTAACCTTGTCTCAACGTTTTTCTGAAAATCTTTGTCATGCATAAGATAATCATTTACTAGATATAAGTTTAAAAGATGAAGTTACAAGATACTCCAATATACTTATATCTTTTCCAAATACTACTTGAACTACCACCGTTCAAGTTATAATTAGTTTCAAAAGTTCATCACACTGATGAGACTATAAGATAAGACTTGAATAGATTCAATCTTTGAAATATTTTGAAGGAAATGAAGTTATGATATACTTCATTAAGTCCCGATATATATATACACCTATATATATACATACGTTTCCTGAAAATCTCTGTCATGTAAAGTATGAACAGAATTGCAATATCCAATAAATTTGGAAAGGAAAGAATTTTGGCATAAACCTGATATCTTGCTGATCAGGCAAAGATACCAATAAATAACCTTTTCTACTAGTAGATGGACGAATTCCCCACTGGTCATCACCCTGGTCGCAATAGGACCTTATGCTGGACTGTCACTCAGCCACTTATGCATTTGATGGACTCCCACTGAGCCACTTACACTATCATGGACGCCCACTGAGCCCATGTTGCTTATGCCGACTCAATAGATGGACTTACTTCCCGAACGTTGGGTAAGTAATCAATTCATTTACCAAAACTGCAACCTTGTTGCGAATATAAAATACACCATAGAGCTGGATCCCTCAGGTTTTGAGCGAGTATTTAAATCCCCTTTTTAAAAGGAAGATCTTAAATATAAAAATGAGTTTTGGGATCCGCTCTAACTTTTAAAAATCATTTTGAAGACTCGAAAACACTTTAAAGAGTGTTTGGAGTAATGCTGATTTAATGAAGTAAATCAGTCCCAATATATTTAGAAATTGTCTGAATATTATTATTTAAATAATATTCCCATAAAGAATAATCTTTATACAAATAATTGAAGTAGAAGTTGTAAGACTTATACTTGAAATGAGTATTAAATAACCAAAGATATACTTATACGAAAGTAATATCTTTATTTGAATATCAAAAGTAAGTTTGATTATCGAACATTATTCTTAAATAAAATAAAGAATATTATTAAATAATAAGCGGAGTCATAATACCTCGAATGAATATTATAAATAATATTCATTAAATAAAATAAAGGAGTCAATACATCCTCAAATGACTATCCAATTAATAATCATTAAATAATATAAACTGAGTTATAAGCCCTCGGATGAATATTCGAAATAATATTCAATAATAAAATAAAGGAGTCATAAGTCCTCGGATGAATATTCGAAATAATATTCAATAATAAAATAAAGTTAAAGTTATCGAATAAACCTTATTCGATTAATAGTTTTGAAAACTATAACCATATATATATAAAAATATATATATTATACTCGGGAACATCGACTCCCGGTTTAGAAATATGTTCACCTTTTGATCCCCTATACTAAGGATAAACTCAATACCGCTTATCTCTAGCATAGGTATTATGCAACTGTAAGCATTTTAACCAACAGATATATAATCCAAGAATATGAAACAGGCATGCATATATACCATATCACATGCTACAACATATCGCAAGAATTTGCTAATAACAAATATGCATTTATCGCAAGATCATGCATATACACATATACATCACAACAACAGTATAACGGGTAGAAAACTTGCCTGAGCGACTGGGGGTTACGAATGGCTCGGGACGAGTCTAGTAACCTATAAGCAACAAGTAAGTTGGAATTAAACCAAAGTCACTTGTAAATCTATACTCTAACCAACTCAGACTCTAACGCTCGTTTTGCGCTTACTGATTCTCTTAAGTCACTCGAGTACCCTCGGCTCCACCATTTTTAATAAATTAACCATTACGAGTTTTAAGGCGATTCCTTCGCGAGTGTCTTACCAACTGCCTATTACACCTTACATAAATGTTTCATACTTCAATTAGTCTTTTAAGGTCTTTAACCTATGTTTCAAAGTAAGGCGAGGGGTAAGGGTTCGTTCGTGAAACGTCGTTACTTAAAACGGCCGTTTATCCTAAACCGTTCATCGGAATCAAACGAACCACATATCAAAACGAAGCTCGTAACATGAACTATCTAAACATGGCAATGGTCAAAACCTATCAGTGAGTTCAAGGGTTCTGATGTTAAGAACAAAAACAGTCTACGGTAAATCGGGCATTATGGCGGCTATGTTTACGCGATTTCCCAAATTTAAACCATTCCAAAACAACCACCAATCAACCCCAAATCAATCATACAACCAACATCCATCCAAAACACACTCCAACAGCCCCAACAACTCAATATTATCAACTTTATACTACCCTCAAACATGAACTAAAAGCTATACTTAAGTTCATTAACTAATTAACAAGATTTACAACTCCAAAAACACCACAAAACCAACTAATCTCTACAAACTCAACCAAACTTTAAACAAAGAAGCCTCATGCTTCACATATACTATAGCAATCATATTCATTCCTAATTACTCAAAACCAAAGCTAGGGTTTGGAGTTTATACCTTCCTTGGAGCTTTTAATCCATGAAAGATCCTTGAAATGCCCATGGAAGCCTTAATCTAACCTCCTACAAGCTTGTTCTTTCAAAGAAATCAAGAAC
Source organism: Apium graveolens (assembly GCF_009905375.1). Classification (NCBI taxonomy): domain Eukaryota; kingdom Viridiplantae; phylum Streptophyta; class Magnoliopsida; order Apiales; family Apiaceae; genus Apium; species Apium graveolens. Next base: position 152,256,928 of record NC_133647.1, on the reverse strand, counting down.
ACAAAAATTAATTTCAAGAAAGTACTATTCACCATCTTCTTCCATGATTTATAGAAAAAGATTGGCTTGGAATTAAAAGCTTAAACTTATAGGAAGTATGTAACTATCCATGGGGAAGCTTAGATAAATACCTTGCTAAATAGTAAGTGGTGGAGCTTGGATCTTCATTTTTTAAGAAAAGGGGCCGAGAGCTTCATGAAGAAAATGGGGGTTTTGTGTTTTTTGATGAAAATGAAATGTTTTGGCTTGGTTGGTTGCTTTTTGTTTTGTTTTTTGGTTAATTACCTTTCTAGCCTTGACTTTGTGTGGTTTTAAATCAACCACATCTCCTTCCCCTTATGTCATGCTTATGTCACATTGCTATGTCATCATCCCTTCTAATCTCTTTGATTAGCTTCTAATTGTTTACCTAATGACCGCTGATCTGTTATACGGTTCGCTTAACTTTCGTTTTCGTTTATCGTTTGAGGGATCATACCCGGGATCTTATTACTTAGGTTCCCTTAACCTTTCTCAATATATTGTATTCCTTTTATGATCCTCTCTTATAATCCTTTAATTTAAATCCTTTTTATCATGTTACCTTATACTCAATTCTTTCCGTATCTAGTGGATTTCCGGGAAAAATCAAAGTGTTCGGAATTGGATTCTGACGATCTTTACATACACTTATATACCATATAGAGTGCCAATAAAATCTCAGAATATCCATAAAAGAACCCCTACCTAGTGTGGCATGAAAAGTTTTCTCATTCAGCAAAAACACTATTCATAAGGGTTTCAAAAAAAATTCAAAAATTGGGGTTATTACAATGATGAAATTAACTGTGGTGATCCATGTTATTTTAGATGAACAGTTTCTGTGTCACATTGCACAAATTATGAGTACAAGTTCTGATTGCATGTTCTGATGATTAAGTTCTGAAGAATCTAAACCAGAATTTGTGCGAGGACTTACTAAGATAGGCATTCATTTTTTGAGTTAAGAAATTATGTTCTGATAACTGTTAAGTTCTGATATAAGTCTAAGTTCTGATATTACATTCTGATCCTTTACTTGACTTATTTGTGGATAAAATCTAAAAACAGTCTCATTTTAAATCAGAACACGTTTGGGTAGAATATTAACAGTCAATATCATTAGGGATAGTGGTTCACGTACACGTACAGTAATTTTTACTTGTTACTTGTGCACATTAACCCCGACTTACACTTCCAATGACTTTTTTTCGTCTTCCCAGTCTCGGGAGACGAGGTAAAATTAATTCTACCTGTCAGCATTAAATTCCCTTGCGTCTCCTGGCATTCTTTTGCCTATATAAACAACCACTTCACATCAGCCTTCACATCAACTTTTTTATCACAAACTCATCTTCATACTCTTTATATCAAAAACACCATGATCAATTACAATATGTTTTTGAACTATGAAACATTCAACATGGAGCTGAGCTGTGAAGCCTGGCAGCAGGAATGGCACGTCACTGCCATTCCTGATGAGATATGGGACTCAGTTCCCCAGGAGGTACTCACCCACCTCCTGTTCTTCTATATGGATTACCATCGCCATCTGGAGTGATTGGAGGAGGAAAAGCTGGAAGCTCTCCACCAGCAAGAGCGAATCATCCGACTCGCTATTCTATTTGTCGAGAGTAGGAATAAGAAATGATTTATTTTCTTCTTCCTATTTTTCTTCATCGTCAGCCTTGCCCTGCTTCTTGAGCTAGGACTAAGGCTGTTGATGTTAGGTTTAGAAGCTTAGGATAATCTTGTAAAAGTTCTGATGTAATTTAAATTTCATGAATGTATTCCCTTAATATATTAATAAAATTTCTTTTTTTGCAAGTTCTTGTCTCTGAGATGTTCTGAAATGCATTGATAAATCCTGATAAATATTCATATTCTGATGACCATTACAATTTAAATTTAAATTAAGTTCTGATTTTATGTTATCAGTACTTGTTCCCTTGATTTATTTTGGTCATTCTCACTCGAATTTTTTTTCAGAATATTGGTGTTGCAGTGAAAAATAATTGAATAAGTGGAAACAGTTTCAATTTTGAATTAAAACTGATTTACCTTGATTAATGGAATTACTGGGTAAGTGGAACGGTTTTTCCTTGAAAAACTGCAAGTGGGTAAGTAATGATTACTGTTTTCCCGTGCCCATTAACTATTCATTATTACTGCATGTCTGCCAGGTGTCCAACGGTTACATTTTTTTTCAAAAGTATAAGTAAGACAGAGAGAGGATTTTCTAATCTTTTATTCACTTTTCTACTTTATCTCTCTATTTGCTTTTACTCTCTTTCTTCTCCTGACGTTGGTTTTTCATATAGACATTTTATCAAACACCTAACAGGCACTCTTAAATCTCGATTATTTTCATGGCACCTAAGGATTTGATCATTGATGGAGCTAAATTTGTTCCAAATAACTATGCTGCAGTTCTTGATAATGCTGAAGCTCCGTCTGAGTTGCATTTTGTGCAAGATCTTCTTGCACACAGTGAAATCGGGTATGCATTGACCCAACCTTCAGTCTTTTCCGGCCAACAAGTTTTGACGTTTTGGTGGACTGGGCACTTTGATAATGGTGGTACACATGGTACCCCCAGTATTGTTTTCGAAGTGGATGATTCTACACATGTGGTAACTCCTGGTACAATTCGAAAGGCTCTACATTTACCAGAAGGATGTACTTTTTCAAACCCGGAGGAATCAGCTCTTAAAGAATTAATGGCTAGTTTGGGGTATGAGCAGAGTTTGGTAAAGCTTGGGCAGTTGAAACAGGCTCATATCAGAAAGGAATGGAGTTTCTTCTTCGACTGCATCACTAAAGCTTTTGGAAATAAGTGTTCCAACTTTGATGCAATCCCTATAATGAGTCAGCACATCGGGTATGCACTCATTAACCAAACTCATTTTGATTTTGCAACTGTTGTGATAGGTTTTATTGGGGATAGGATGACAGAGGATAGGAATGTTGTCTACTTTGCTAGATTCTGTCAGCTTATATATACTTTTTATACTGATGAACCTCAGTTAGCCGGTACCTTACCTACACCTTTCAAAGTTGCAAAACGTTACTTTAATGACCTGGTAAATGCTGACACGAAGAAACAAGTGGTTAGACCTTTACAGATTCCTCAGTCTGTAAAACAGATCTTGGTAGATACTGATCCTGACACCTATAGATCTGTTTATCCTGATATCCAACCTACCACCACATCTCAAACACCACAGCAACCAACAGAACATACCACTCATACTACTCAACCATCCCTCAGAACATATCTCAAATCATATCTCTCCACTTCACAGACAGTTCAAACTTCATACTCAGCACTTACTGTGAAGCCTTCATCTTCCAAGCCTAAGAGGACAAAGACTGTTCCTCAAACACCTCAGAAGAGAAGGAGGATTGTTTTGAGAGATGAATCTGACAGTGAGGAATAGGTTTCTACATCAGAACCTGTTGTCAAAGAAGTTGAGAAAGTTCCTTCTCAGAAGGATTCTGCAATTGGGGGATCTAGGCTTCTCAAAAGGCTTAGACGAATGACTGTTGATGAAACACCCAAGAAATCCATATCTTCAAAGAGATACAAGAAACAGAGGGCAAAAAGGCCAGTTTCAGATGATGAGGAAGCAGTAGCTAATGAAGGAGATCAGGAATCTCTGATCTCACAAGAACCAGAATCTGCTAAAGCCACTGCTTCTCCATTAACTCCAACTAAGGAAGCTGCTACTGATAAGGCCAACACACCATCTGTGTCTCCTGTTCAAAAGTCTGTATCTCCTGTTGACCCAGGCACAAGTGCTGATATTGATATCCAGAACTTGGTTGTTCCTGAAGTACTTTACTTAGAAGCTCCAACAGCAACTAATCCATCAACAACACCTGTTACTGATGCTGCTCAAACTCGAGAGTTATCTACTACACCTTCTCAGCCTCTAGATGCTGATGATCAGAATATAGGTGAGCATCAGGATATGGCTGTTGATCAGAACTTGGAACCAGATCAGCAATTAGAGGATGTTGTTGAAGCCTCCATTGCTACTCATACTGTTGTTTTATCAGAAGATACTGATTCTGTAAGTTCTGATGCTGCAAATGCTGGAGATACTGGTGATGTTGCTCTAACTGCAGATGCTGATGAAGCAGGTCCTTCAGGACATGCCCCTCAACAAACAGCTCTTAAATCTGAACTTGTTAAGAAGTTTGTTACCAGAGAAGCACCAGTGCCTTGGAGTGAAACTCCTTCTGGTCAGGAGTGGACTAAGGAATGGAACTCAATTACTTGTGTTCCATCTGGAAAGAATCTAGCTGAGCACTTGACAAAAGCTAATGAGATGTTAAATACTGATGATTTCAAAACACAGCTTAGAGTCACTGCATTGAGTACTAAACATCTACAAGGTCTCCATTCAACTACTCATGCAGAGCTACACAAGATTCAGGAAGAATTCATCAAACAGGAACAAATTCAGAAAATTGACAAGAAAAGATTCTTCCAACCTACCTTTGACCGAGTTGCTTATATTAAGAAGACTCAAGAGAAACAACAAGCTAAGATTGATGATATTTTGAAAAATCAAGCTTCTCAGCAATCTCAACTTAGTGAAATCCAAGCCTCAGTGGAATTGCTTGTCTCTCTTCTTTTACCTGCTGATGCCAAAAAGGGGAGAAAGTAATTAAGTCCAAATGCAAGACTGATAAGACACTGAAGGGGAAGGATGATGAAAGGGATGACCAAGGAAACTCTGCAATGGGTAGAGGTCATAGTCAAGGTAGAGGTTTCTCATCAAGAAAAGCTAAAATCACAAGTCACAGGACAAGTTCTGATACTGGAAAAAGAATTAGTTCTGCTACTGGTAAAAGGATAAGTTCTGATGAACTTTTAGATCTTGATGAAGAAATGTCAAGACAGTTATTTCTTCAGGAAAATCCAGGAATGGACTTGGAGAGTTTAGTGGAAGAAGAAGCAAGACTTAAATCAGAAAAAGTCAAGTCTAAATCTGAAGCTTCTAGTAAAAAGATACTTCCAAAACTCAAAGGCATTGTGATAAAAGAAAGGACAAATACTGAAGCAACATTGGCTAAATCACAACCGCAGATAGATCCAAGATCCAAGGGTAAAGAAAAAGTTGGTGAACCTATCAAGGTTTATGTGCCTCCTGTGAATGAAGAAATTACTGATGAAGATGCTGATCTTGCTCTGACTTCAAGAAAAGTTTCTAAGACAACCTCTGACATAGCTCAAGTTGTTCAGAGTCAAGAGACAGTAAGTTCTGATATTTCGAAGAAGCAAGTAACCTCTGACATAGCTCAAGTTAACTTGATATCAGAAGATAAATCAAAGACACTCCTACCAGGATTCACTAAAGCAAAACAGACTCAACCTTTGAAGACTGCTGCAAGTGGTTTTGAAGCAAGAGTAGTTACTGGAAAGGAAGCAAGAGATAAAACTGGATTGGGAAGTGCTGATGAAAGAAGAATACAGAACACTACCAATGATCCAACTTCCTTGAGTGAACCATGTATTGGAGCAACTCCTGAGAGATTGAATTAACTAGAATATGTACAAATGGTTTACCATACCTACTTGAAAGAACACATCTTGTTGTACTTCATGACAGATGGTAGGGTTTATCATATAAGGCAAAATGCCATTCCATTAAAATATTTTGAAGAATTGGAGCATGTACTATTCTTACTTCAAGTGAATGACAGATTGACAGGAAGTGCTGCAAACTATTTTAAGGATCAGATTTAGAGCCAGAAAAGGCTTTATTCTGTTAAGTCTGATAGCACATATGTTCCAATGTACAGAGATCACAAGGGTGATATAGTTGAAATGAAGCCCAACAGTGCTAAGATTATAACTACATTTCTGGGTTATAGGGCTGTGGAATTCAATCTTGAGTCTGATAAAGCTTATTTGATCAGACTGGATCAGGATATAAGAAAAGCTAAGATTAATGATCTCAGGGCTGCAATCTTTCAAATTGGTGAAGATACTGCAGAGCTTAAAGATGCTAAAATGAGGATGATTGATGAACTCAGATATGTTGAGAGATGTTTGTTGAAGAACTATCTCAGAACAACTCCTGACATCAGAAAGATCAGAAGATGAAGCCAAGTCAAGATCTACAACTGCTTAAATTCTGATATTTGTACAGACTGAAGTTGTTATCAGAAGTTAAATATTGTTAAAGCTTTAAGGACTATAAGTTGTAGTTATCTAGTCTAATTTTCATGCATTTGTACTTAATGTTTTTGACATCATCAAATATCTGTTAAACTTGTATATTATGCTAATTTACAAGTTGGGGGAGATTGTTAGATATATTTGATAATGTCATGGCTAGTATGGTTTATGTTTAGTTTTCAGATCTTACTTAAACAGGATAAATCAGTACTTACTGGAAGTCAGGACTTAAGGATATCAGTACTTATATTATCAGAAGATAATCATCAGAAGATGGATATCAGAACTTAAGTATTGAAGGACGTTAAGATAAGGACAGTAGCTGATTAAAGGAAAGAAGATCGAGATAAACATAAGAAGAGATATGCATGAAGAAGGAATTCTATGAAGAATAGAATACTTGGAAGAAAAGATATCTGATTGATATATTTTAGGAAGCCGAATTATATTCCATATCAATTAGCGATTATCTTGTAACTGTGTAGTATATAAACACAGATATAGGGTTTACACTATAAGTGTTATCATATTGGAGAAGATCATTCATTGTAACCCTAGCAGCTCTCGTGACATTTGTTCATCACTGAGAGGTAATAGTTCCATACTGTAACAGAGTTTATTGTTTCAATAAAGTTTGTTTTCTGTTACTTGAGTTATTAAAGTTCGATTTGATTGTACTTTACACTGTATTCACCCCCTCTACAGTGTGTGTGTGACCTAACAGGAACCATAAGTGGAAATGAAGCAATGGTGACTCGACTGTGAAATCTTTTAAGAAATAATGATATAACGATTAAGTTTCCACCATATTATGACGATAATAATGAAGACCATGCGCGGTTATTAAAAGATAAACCGATTAATAATGGTCGGAAATAAATTAAAAGAATCGCGAAATCAAATTTTAAGTTAATAACAATTCGTAATATTCTGGAGGAACTGAAAAAGGTATGATTATATTAATCATTGTTGGTGTAAGACCCAATTCTAATTAAAAAGATATATGCTATGCCAGCCAGATGCTGATCAAATGATATAATATGAATTGTGATGAATTAATGATTTTTGTTGATGAAAGCGGGTGGATATGATTATGGATGTTTTGGTTGATTGATAGTGTCGGCTTGAGTCCGACTGGTAGTCAACGGTGTAGAGGAAGTGCTGCCCAAATTTTCAGAAATTACCCTACATTTAAGAATAAAGAAGTATATTGTCGTTCTCATCAATACTCCAAATGATTGCGATCTCGATTTTTGAGAAAGAATGTTATGACCAAACTGACTTTATATAATTGGTCTTTGATTCCAGTTAGCTAATCAGCATTTGGTTTAATTGATCATTTAAAAGAGTTAATTGATTAACTTTACCAAGTGATGGTCAGTTAAATGGGGATCAATTCCAACTAGATTAAGTCAAATTCTGACTTGATTTTCAGATCCGAAATCAAAGCAATGAGCAATTTGGAGGAAGTAATGACATTAGCAGAAAGTGGAAATTTAATAAAAGTAGCATGATGTTACTGCAAGCCTGTGCGAGGTTTTATCTAGATGAATACGCCCTTTTCGATAAACAAGAGGAACAGAAAGTTATTGGTAACTGCTAGTAAGAAGAATATTTTCAAGAACTGAAGGTGTAAAACAAAACAAAGAGCTGTTATCATCTGTAATAGCGTTCCAGGAAGGACTTGGATGTATACCCATATCGAATTACGATTTAATGGAAGCTACTGTAAATTAGTGGAGAGAACGTTTGCAAGAACTGAAGATCCAAGATAGAGCAAAGAAATATTACCCCCTATAATAATACTCCATGAATGACGTGAATGTACATCCATGTCAAATTACGATTTAAGGGAAGATGCTGTGAAATACTGGGAAACTCGCAAATCAAAGTATCCGATATAAGACAGAGACTGACAAAGTCCGCATGTGAACTCGAGAAAAATAAATGTTGATCAGTTGAAGAAAGCCAAATATGCGATCAGTGATGATTTAAGCGAGGTTATAAAAATCGCTATCGATGAATTTTAATAATTCTGTTAGTAAGAATTTAAATATTATAAATAAAAGCCTTCATTCCAGTGTAAACTCCAGAAATGGCTTACCTAATAATGAACAGATTAATATTGTCAATAAAAAGAGATCCCTTATGTTTAAAAGAGATAATGAATAATGAGAATGGAGAAATAAATAAGAAAAGAAGTGGAATCAAAAGAATGATAAAGAAATTTTATAAAATTGATTCAGGATATAAGCAAGTATGAACGTCAGATGTGCCAGAACTGTTAGGAGAATGAGGTGAAACGCCGACAATTGGAGATAGGAATTCGTTCTAAAAATGCGTGTAAACAGGAAAGATTAAACAAAGGTAGTAATGGCGGACTGTTAGAGAAGAACGGTACAATGAATCTCATGTCGGAATTTTTTAAAATTCAAATGAAGTCCCGGAGGTTCGAACGAATGATTTACCAAGGTTACCTCGGGGAATGAGGAAAGAATTTCTCGTCGGTTACTGCACAGAGTCAAGCTGGTGTCAAAAGCCTTGTAGGGATGAAATAATGAGTGAAGGAAAACTTCAGAAATGTGGAATGAAAGAATAATGAAATAAAGAGTGTTTTATGTTGTGCACAACAGTGATCATGAGAAAAAGAAGATTAAATGAACATAATGTACCAGGAGTATTTGGATAGTGTAATTGTATTTATTGATAACATCCTCGCTAATTCAAGGACTAAGGAAGACCAAGTTGAATGCCTAAGATATGCCTACGAAGAGTTGAAAAATAGCAACTGCATTCTTAGCTTCAAAGGTATGAATTCTGGTTATAATAGATTATGTGCTACAGAAGTATGGTTAATTACCAACCAAGCAAGATCCATTTAAAAACAGATGTTTAGAGTAGAAAAGAAAGAGTGAATGTTACTAAGATTGCTGGAAAGTGGATAAAGGAATTGGAAAAGTTAGAAATTGAAGAATAGGTTTTGATCCGTCTTCTCGGTTATGCTGATACTTACTTTATTGTTAGATATCAAAGGTGGTATTAATACAGATGATTGATGTTGACTTCATTATGGGACGTTGTGAGCATCAAAGTTCGTATTCATATCTAATTTGATATGACAACAAAATGAGTATTAGTACCAAGAGACCGGGTTTTGAATGAAGTTATGATTCATTCCGTTCCAATTTAATATAATTTCTTTCAGACAGTAGAAGATTCTCGTTTGATGAATATACTTGATAGTGATTGAAAAGAAATAGAAGTATGCTACAAAGTGGTGAGTTAGATGTAATTGCCGAGATTTTCCTTTAATTTTTAATTTTTTAAATAGATTTAGAACATTTCGAAGTATCAGACGCCATGAGCTCAGTATATCGGATGCAGACAGATGAGAAGTACAAAAGATCGATTAAAGACTCTCGAATATGATTGAAAATGATCATAGACCAGACTAACTGAACAGAAGGAGACATGAAAAGTAAAGTAGAACAGTTAGTGAAAATAGAAAGTTCATGAACATGAACTATTAGAATTGGAAAGAAAAGAAGGTTAGTGTACATTAAGTTAGTCCTTTGAAACAGTGAGATAGATAGAACGATTGTGAATGAGTTGGTCTTGTTGTCACAGGTATAACGAGTTCATAAGACATTCATGTGTGTATGACTATGAAGAATAATTTAGCTACAAATGTATAAAGTAAAGATTGAGTTAGGGGTTCCATGAGCAACCGATAAATTTGTTGACGGTAGGGGACCGTCTAATAGTGATTAAAGTGATAAGTCCCGAGAAATTTTAAGTAAGATATTCGAAAAATAGCATGGTCTGTTCCTTACCATGATTCTGAGGATAAAATTCTTTTAAGGGGGAAAGGATGTAACGTCTGGAAAATATTATTATTTTTATCAATAAATAATTATTATGTGATTTTTATGTGAATTTTTGGTAAATTATTTGATGATGGATAATAATATTTGGATGTTTATTTCTGATAAAATTTAGATATTTTAATTTCTAATTATCCAGAATTAAATCTAGATAATTTTGGTATTTTCTGGTAATTTTTGGATTATTGTATGATTTTATAAGAATTTATAGAATTAATAATGATTATTTTTACATAATTATAAAATTACTTTTTAGAATCAGAAATCGTCCCACTTCAACCGTTTTTCCATTTTTACAACCCGAAACTCCTCCGAAAACTCCTTCCTAACCCAACCTGATAATTCTGAACACTTTTCGTGTTTTGACTTTTTCGATCCGGGGTACAGTTTGATCCGTACGAGTCCCGGCGTGAGAATTTCGATACGCTATTCATTTTATAGTTCGACAAAAATCCATATTCTCAAAAGGCGAGACACTATTACCTTATTTTTGTATAAAGCATTTTATAGGAAGCTCTGTTTTGATAATTATCCAAATCGGGTATTAAAATTGTATCGTTATATAGTTACTTAGCGGCTAAGTAACCTATTTTCGGATCCGATATGTAAATATAATTATCGAATTATTAAACAAATAAAATATGTGATGGTTCTGTCAGCTATGTGTTTATGTATTATTAATTGTTTGTGAGTTGTTGGATGCGGAGATTAATTTTGTAATTAATTATCGAGCTATATGAAATTAATTCATTTTTAAAGTGATTTTATTGAATATTTATTCTTATAAATGTTAAAATTATTTCTAAAATTGTTTTTGTTGTTCTATAATTTTATTTATTATTTTTAGGGGCTTATCAAATTTAGAAATCAATATTTTATTATTTATTTAATTTTAAATGATTTTCTGACTTCATTAAATTGTAAAATCAGTATTTAATTCCAGAATGCTTCAAAAATCATGAAAATTTTATTTTATTCTTGTTAAATTATTCTCAGAATTTTTAAAACTGTTTCGGTAAATTTTAGAATTATTTCGATCATTGATCGAATTTTTATTTATATAACTTGTATTCGTTATATCGATAGATTACGATGCAAAGATAGGTAAATGTAGTCGGTTTATTCCCCTGTTCTTAATTTTAGTCGGTTAACTTCTCCTCTCTCATCTTGGCAGTCTTTCATCTCTCTGTTGTCAATCTCTCTCCCCAATCTCTCTGTCATCTCTCTCTACGCTCATTTCTCCCTCTCTTGATTTCTCTCTCAATCTCTCGTTTCTCTTCTCTCCCCCTTATCTCTCCATCATGCCCCGTCTTTCCCCTTTCTGTCTTTGCGTCACCGCCGCCTGGTCCTGTTGTTTCCGGCCGTCTTGTTTTCGGTGGGTGTCGCTTCGTTCTGTTGATTGGTATATAATTATATGTACATATATGCGTATTTCAGTCTGTGTTGTGGTATCGTGCCTGCCTCCGCCCTCACCGTTATCCGGTGCGTTTGGTGGCACGTGGGTGCACGTTGCTTGTGGTGTGCGTGCGTAATCGTATGTGCGTGTGTCTCCGTGTGCGTGTGTATGTGTGTGTGTGTGTGGCAGTAGTTGTGGTTGTATGGGTGTCCGGTGCTGTGTTTTCCGGCTTAGCCCTGTCCTGGTTCCAGTTGCGCATAGGCGCGTGTGTTGGTGTCAATTTTTTAATTTGATTATGCCCTGAAATAAATTTTAATGATTTAATAAGGTTTCTGCAGGCATTTAATTGATGGATTTTCGTGAAATAAAATAAATTCGTGCGGAAAATTCTTAATAATTAATCGGTGAGATTCGTGTTGGACGCCCGTTATAAACGGGAACCCACAAATATTACCGCCGTCGGCGATGAGCCTCGGCGAGCCAACGGTGGACAATGATGATTAATTCTGAGTCCCACGTTTATAAATGAAATAAAATTAGTTGTAAAATAAATTTTGGAACGAAAATGAATAATAATAATAATTAATAAAGTAAATTAGTATTGGTGGACGGGATTGATGAAGTGGATTGTGAAGGTCATACTACCCATCCTTGTTTCCTTTGGATTATATATCTGACTTCCAACTCCAACTTCTGAAATTCTATAGGTGATTCTTTTTGGTGCAGTCTCTATGTTTATTTTCTCCTTTTTGCTTATTGCTTGCCACTACATTTGCTTTTCCTATTGAATACATACTTTAAACTCTAATGGTCCGTATAGATCTTACACCGTCCTCCATACATGTAATGTTTCCCAATCTTTCAAAGCGAATATTATTATTACTGCTAATTCCAAATTATGAGTAGGGTACTTCTACTCATAGGTTTCGGTTGTCTGGATGCATATACAATAACTTTATTATATTGCATCAACACACCTCCTATTCCCTTATGAGAAGTATCACTATAAACTACCAAATCTCCTTGATATTTTCAAAGTGACATGTTAGGTTACACACACTGTTGAAGGGGGTCGAATACAGTGTTCAGCACAATCAAATCGAATATAAGAACTCAAGTAACAGAAAATAGATTTTATTCAACACAATAAACTCTGTTACAATATGGAACTGTCCTCTCCCAGTGATGAACAAATTATCACGAGAGCTGCTAGAGTTACAAAGAATAATGACTTCGATAATCGTAACACTTATAGTGTAAACTCTATGCCTGTGTTTATATACTACACAATTACAAGATAATCTTCTAATTGATATGAAATATAATTCTGCTTCCTAAAATATATCAACTAGTTATCTTTTCTTCCAAGTTTTCTATTCTTCATAGAATTCCTTCTTCATGTATAATTCTTTCTGTCTTAGTCTTGATCTTCTTTCCTTTCAATCAGCCGCCTGCCTTATCTGAAAGTCATCTTAAGTCCTGATATTATCTCATGATAAATATCTTCTGAACCTTAAGTTCTGATAACTTAAGTTCTGATATCTTAAGTTCTGATATCTTAAGTTCTGTCTTCAGTATAAGTGTTGATTTCCAGTTAAGTATTGATTTGTCCTATAAGGTAAGATCTGAAAACTAAACATAAATTATATTACACATGACATTATCAAATATATCTAACAATCTACCCCAACTTGTAAATTAGCATAATATACAAGTTCAACAGATATTTGATGATGTCAAAAACATTAAGTACAAATGCATGAGAATTTGACTAGATAACTACAACTTACAGTCCTTTCAGCTTTACCATCTTTAACTTTTGTTAACCGCTTCAGTCTGTATAAACTTCAAAACTTAAGTAGTTGTAGATCTTTGACTTGGCTTCAACTTTCAATTTCTTCTGATCTCTTTGATATCAGGAGTTGTCCTGAGATAGTTCTTCAATAAACATCTCTCTGCATATTCAAGTTCATTGATCCTCCTCCTTTTAGCATTAATCAATTCAGCTGTATCTTCTCCAGTTTGAAAAATAGCTGCTCCGAGATCATTTATCTTATCTTTTCTTATCTCCTGATCTAGTCTTATCAGATATGCCTTGTCAGACTCTAGATTGAATTCCACAGCCTTATAACCCAGAAAAGTAGTTATAATCCTAGCAGAGTTAGGCTTCATATCGACAATATCACTCTTGTGATCTCTGTACTTGGGACAGTATGTGCTGTCAGACTTTACAAAATAAAGCTTCTTCTGTCTTTGAATTTGAGACTTTAAATATCCTGCAGCACTATCTGTTAATCTGTATTTCACTTGAAGTAGGAATATAATATATTCCAGTTCTTCAAAATACTTCAGTGGTATAGCATTCTTCTTAAACTGGTATACCCTTCCATCTGTCATAAAATATAACAAGATATGTTCTTTCAAGAAGGTATGGTAAACCATTTGTACAGATTCAAGTCGATTCAATCTTTCAGGAGTTGCTCCAACACCTGGTTCACTTAAGGAAGTTGGATCATTGATAGTGTTATGTACTCTTCTTTCATCAGAACTACCCAACCCAGATTTATCTCTTGCTTCCTTCCCTATAACAACTCTTCCTTCAAACCCACTTGTTGCAGTCTTCAAAGGTTGAGCCTGTTTAGCTTTGGTGAATCCTGGTAGGAGTATCTTTGAAGGTTTAACATGAGCAATGTCAGAGGTTTCCTTTTCCTTATCTTCTGATATCAAGCCAACTTGAGCTATGTCAGAGGTTGCTTGCTTCACTGTCATATCAGAACTTACTAAATCTTGACTCTGAACAACATGAGCCATGTCAGAGGTTGTTTGAAAAATATTCTTTAAAATCAGAGTAAGATTAGCATCTGCTTCTTCATCAATTATTTCTTCATCCATAATTGGAATATAAACCTTTACAGGTTCATCAACTTTTTCTTTGCCCTTGGACCTTGGATCAATTTCCATTTGTGATTTGGCTTTGGTTGCCTCAGAACTTGTTCTTTCCTTTATCACAATACCCTTACGCTTTGGAAATTTCTTTTCAACAACAAAACTTCAGATTTTGTCTTGACACCTTCTGCTTTGAGTCTAGCTCCTTCTTCCTTTAGACTCTTAAAGTCCATTCCTGGATTTTCTTTAAGAAATAACTGCTTTGAAATTTCTTCATCAAGTTCTAGATATTCACCAGAACTTATCCTTTTACCAGTATCAGAACTTATTCTTCTCCTAGTATCAGAACTTGTTCTTTGACTTGTAATTCTAGCTTTGCTTGACGAAAGTCCTTTGCCTTGACCTTGACCTCTACCCTTATTAGAGTTTCCCTGGTCATCATTTCCATCATCCTTTCCTTTCAGTGTCTGAATAGATTTGTATTTGGACTTAATCACTTTCTCCCCCTTTTTGGCATCAGCAATAGAAGAGTGACAAGCAATTCCACTGAGGATTGGATCTCATTGAGTTGACTTTGGTGAGAAGCCTGATTCTGCAGAATTTCTTCAATTTGAGCTTGTTGTTTCTCCTGAGTTTTCTCAATGTAGGCAATTCTGTCAAAGGCTGGCTTGAAAAATCTGTTATTTTCAAGTTTCACATTAATATCTTGCTGGATTAGAGCTTCCTAAATTTTGTTCACCTTGTCATGATTTATTGAGTGTTGACCTTGAAGGTGCCTTGTACTCAATGCAGTAACTCTCAGTTGTGCCTTGAAATCATCATTTATCAGCATTTCATCAGCTTTTGCAAGATACTCAGCAAGAATCTTTTTAGAAGGAACAAAACTAACTGAGTTCCATTCTTTAATCCACTCCTTTCCTCTAGGAGTTCCACTCCAAGGTACTGGTGCTTCCCCTGTAACAAACTTCTTGACTAAATCAGCGTTATGAACAGTTTGTTGAGGTGCATGTCCTGACGGACCAGCTGCATCAACATCTAAATTACCAGCAGCTTCACCAGTAGTTTCTTCGTTAGCAACATCAGAACTTGTAGATTCTGCACTATCAGCATCCTCTGATAAAATAGCAGTATGTGAGGCTATAGAGGCTTCAACATTTTCCTCTAAATTCTGATCTGCAGCCATGTTCTGATCAACATTCAAAAGTGATGTTGTTGATGGAGTGAGTTGAATTGGTGGAGCTTCTAAGTACAAAACCTCAGGTACAATCAGGTTATGAATATCAATTTCAACACTTGTACCTGGTTCTTCAGTATGTACTGGATCAACTATAGGTGACATAGGAGGTGTAGGTATGTTAGCTTGAGCAGTTTCTGGTTGTGCAGTTTCTGTTTGTGCAAAAGGAAGTAATTCAATAACAACTGGTTCTGTTGAGATCAGAGATTCCTAATCCCCTTTCTTAGCCGCTTCCACTACATCTTCTGAATTTGACTCAACTATGTCCCTATGAGCTCTCTGTTTCTTTAATTTCCTCAAAGGTGGAGACACTGTAGGAGCTTTATCATCAGAATTTAATTTTCTAAGCCTTTTGAGGGGCCTAGAACTCCCAGTTACAGTATCTTTTTGAGAAGAAACCTTCTCAGCTTCTACAATAACAGGTTCTGATATAGGAACCTGTTCCTCAGTTATTTTCTCAAATCAACAGAATTTAATCAAAACATTCATCACAAAATAAAATTAAAAGTCGATGAAGTAAAGATTAATAAATTGCAATTAAACATGCACAGTCACATAATTTGAGAAACAAAGAATAAATCTTGCAATTTAAAGAAAATTTCATTAATATTTCAGATGATTACATTCGATGAAATTTATCAATTACATGCAAAAGTTACAAGATAGTCCTATTCTACGATTCCTAACATCAACATCCTTAGTCCTAGTCTAAGAAGACCTAACGACTAATTCCTTCTGTGCTGATGAAGAGCACTGCAAGACGGATGATCTGTTCTTGCTGTCGGAGAGCTTCTCTCCTTTCCTCTTTTAACCTATCAAGATGGAGATGATACTCCATTGATAAGAACAAGAGTTCTGTGTGAACCTCTTGTGGAACTGAGTTCCAAAGCTCGTCAGGAATGGTGGTGACATGTCACTCCTGTTGCCATTCATCACAACTCAACTCGATGTTAAAGGTTTCATAGTTCAGGAACATGTTGAAACGGACCATGTTTGTTGGTATGAATGAAAAGAGAGTGAGTTTGTGAGAAAATAAAAGATATTTTGGCTGGAATGAATGGTTGGTTTAAATAGCCAATGGAATACCAAGGGACACGAGAACTGGTTAAACTTTACAAGTAAAAAATAATGATCCCTCGACTCCCTAGACTGATGTATAATAATAACAGTCAGCAAAAGATCTAAAGCCAAAGTTAATGGGCACGGAATATAATAATAATTGTTGTGCGCATGCAGTTTTTCAAGACATACACGCTAACCACTAACCCATAATGATGATGACTGTTTTATCTCACATTAACCAATATTCTGTAAAAATATTATCGTTCAAGTCATGACCAAAAATAAACCAAGTAAATAGATACTGCCATGTAAGCATCAAAACTTGATTATTATCAGGATTTAAAAGTCATCAGAATATGGCTCCTTAACTTGAAAAGTGAATGTGTATTCCTGTAATTCTTCACACAAATACTGATATGGTTTCATCAGAACTTAATCATCAGAACTTCCATCAGAACTTGTCCTCAGAATTTATGCAATCTGACACAAAAACTGTTCATCTAAAATAACATTGATCACCACAGTAATTTTCATTATTCATATGGAATGTAAGTGTGTGCATTAAGCTAAATATCAGACAGAGTAAAGTCTTATTCACTTCAGTACATCTTAGAAATAAGGCATAACTAAGAACTTTGCTCAAAATCTGTCATTATTCTGAAGTCTACTTTAGAATGAGTTCATGCATGAGTCCACCTCAACTGTTTTATGCTCATTTTATGCATCTTTTGAAATTCTATTTTACAGTGGCTTCTCAGTGTAAGTGAGTCACGACTGTCTATTAGAATTTATGCTATTATCAGAGTATTTCTCCAGTAATCATAGAGTGTGAAAAGTCACCAAGAAAATTTTATTTTGCTTTTCTAATGCATATTACTTAATACCAGCAATGCACTTGGGTCTTCCCTTCCACATTTTTACTCTAGATCTCAAAGGAGTACCTGATTTTTATTTCTTTTCTTTTCTTTTTCTTTTGATAAGTGAGGTTTATCAGCACTTAGTACATTCACCAGATTTACTAACATCAGAACTTAACAAATAAGAAGCACTATTCTAGTTTTTGACTTGGTAATAAGGTACACAAAGTAAACTTAACTAAGCTCAATATCAGAATTTGCTTGTGTTAAAAGATTTCCACATAAATAATTACTTCAAACATGGGATCTTTAGTATATTAAGGATTACTAGGTCAACATCTAGCACAGGTATCCTCATTGGATTGAATAGTCACAGAAATATTCATATCACTATCAGAGTTTAGAAATTTACATCAGACAACAATCAGCACTTAAGTAATTTTCAATTTAAGCACAGAATATACAAATATAGTATTATCTATAAATACTGATCATAAAGTCTGATGTATCAGAACATAAACTAAGCAAATTTAGAGAAAGAACCTGAAACCATTCCAAGTTCATTTACCAATCTTATAAAAGTAGCTTCACACAGTGGTTTTGTGAAGATATCTGCTAGTTGTTGATCTGTGGGAACATAATGCAATTCCACTGTACCTTCATCCATATGTTCCCTTATGAAGTGGTACCTAATGCTGATGTGCTTTGTCATTGAGTGCTGAACTGGATTACCTGTCATAGTAATAGCACTTTGATTATCACAGTAAATAGGGATTTTAAAATATGTTAACCCATAATCCAGTAACTGATTCTTCATCCAAAGAATCTATGCACAACAGCTTCCTGCAGCAATGTATTCTGCTTCTACAGTTAATGTAGAAATTGACTTATGTTTCTTGCTGAACCAAGAAACCAATCTGCCTCCAAGAAATTGGCACCTTCCACTTGTGCTTTTCCTGTCAATTTTGCATCCTGCAAAATCTGCATCTGAGTAACCTATTAGCTTAAAGTCTGATTCTCTAGGATACCACAATCCCATATCAGCTGTACCCTTAAGGTACTTGAAAATTCTTTTCACAGCTGTTAAGTAAGGTTCTCTTGGATCTGCTTGAAATCTTGCACAAAGACAGGTAGCATACATGATATCAGGTCTACTTGCAGTTAGATAGAGTAGAGAGCCAATCATACCTCTGTAATCAGTAATATTTACTGATTTACCAGTATCCTCATCCAACTTAGTTGCAGTGGCCATAGGAGTGGATGCACTTGAACAATCCTGCATTCCAAATTTCTTCAACAAATTTCTGGTGTACTTAGATTGATAAATAAAAGTTCCTTCTTCATTCTGCTTGACTTGAAGGCCCAGAAAATTGTTAAGTTCTCCCATCATACTCATTTGATATCTTCACTGCATCAGTTTGGCAAACTTCTTACAAAGTCTGTCATTCGTAGAACCAAAAATGATATCATCAACATATATTTGCACCAAAAGTAAGTCATTTCCATGGTTGAGGTAGAACAGTGTTTTATCAATAGTTCCTCTGTTAAATCCACTTTCCAGAAGAAACTGAGCTAATGTCTCATGCCATGCTCTTGGAGCTTGTTTAAGGCCATAAAGTGCTTTATCAAGCCTGTAGACATGATTGGAAAAATTGGGATCTACAAAGCCTGGAGGTTGTTCAACATATACTTCCTCTTCCAATTCTCCATTAAGAAAAGCACTTTTCAGATCCATTTGAAAGACTTTAAACTTTTTGTGAGCAGCATAAGCCAAAAATATTCTTATGGCTTCCAATCTAGCAACTGGTGCAAATATTTCATCATAATCAATTCCCTCCTATTGAAAGTAACCTTTTACAACCAGCCTTGCTTTGTTCCTTGTAATTATGCCATCACTGTCAGTTTTGTTTCTGAACACCCATTTTGTACCAACAACTGATCTGTTCCTTGGTCTTGGCATTAGGGTCCAGACTTTATTTCATTCAAATTCATTTAACTCTTCCTACATTGCTTGCACCCAATCAGCATCTTGAAGAGCTTCTTCCACTTTCTTTGGTTCAGTCTGAGAGAGAAAAGAATGATAAAGACATTCATTTGATGTAGCTATTCTAAATCTAACACCTGCATCAGGATTTCCAATAATTAAGTTAGGTGTATGTGCTTTAGTCCACTTCCTTGCAGATGGAAGGTTTTCTCTAGAACTGGATGCTCCCCCATGATCCATGCTGTCTCCATCAACATTTTCTGATGCTCCCCCTGAAATTATGCTCTCTGAGTTGGATCCTTCATTATTTGAGTTTCCAGAAATATCATAACATGAGTTTCCAGAATTATCAGAACTTGGCCCATCAGAACTTGAAGAGCCTGTTGTAGGTTCTGATGCTTCTTGAGATGAGGTTGAATCTTCAATATGCCCCCCCTGCACATGTGCATTTTCCTTAGGCGTAGTCACCACAGTTTCAATAACATCAGAGTTTAATCCATCAGAGTTTGCGGTATCAGGATTTACAGAATCAGAATTTAAAAATTCATTTTCGAATCTCAGCTGATCATGATCATTGAAATCTTCAAGTCCAGTAATCTTCTTATCATCAAAAGAGACATTGATAGATTCCATGACAACCCTTGTTCTTAAATTGTAGACTCTGAAGGCTTTTGTAGAAAGTGGATATCCAACAAAAATTCCTTCATCAGCTTTTAGATCAAATTTGGATAGCTATTCGGGATGAGTCTTAAGAACAAAACACTTGCATCCAAATACATGAAAATACTTCAGATTTGGCTTCTTTTTCTTCACCATCTCATATGGTGTTTTGCATGCTTGTTAATGAGTGTTGCATTCTGAGTAAAATAAGCAGTCTGCACAGCTTCAGCCCAAAAGTATGTTGGCAACTTTGCTTCATCAAGCATAGTTCGTGCAGCTTCAATAAGAGTTCTATTCTTTCTTTCAACAACTCCATTTTGTTGTGGAGTTCCAGGAGCAGAAAATTCCTGTTTTATTCCATGGTCTTTACAAAACTCTTCCATAATCAAATTCTTGAACTCAGTGCCATTATCACTCCTTATGATCTTCACAGAATCTTTGACCAATTTATCCAGTTGCTTGACATGATCAATCAAGATAGATGTTGTTTCACTTTTTGTGTGCAAGAAATACACCCATGTGTATCTGGTGAACTCATCCACTATGACCATAGCATATTTCTTCTTTGCAATAGACATGACATTAACTGGACCAAATAGATCAACATGTAGTAGGTGATAAGGCTCAAGAATTGATGATTTAGTCTTGCTCTTGAATGAAGATTTTCTTTGTTTTGCCTTCTGACATGAATCACAAAGGCCATCAGGAGCAAATACTGATTTTGGCAATCCTCTCACAAGATCTTTCTTGACTAGTTCATTTATATTGTTGAAATTTAAATGAGAGAGTTTCTTGTGCCAATCCCAGCTTTCTTCAATTGATGTTCTACTCAACAGACAGATTGCAGAACCATCAGTACTTGTTGAAAGCTTGGCTTTATAAATGTTACCATGCCTGTATCCTTTCAGAACAACTTTGCCTGTAGATTTGCTTACAACTTCACAGTGTTCTACAAAGAAATCCACATGATAACCTCTATCACAGATTTGAATTTCACTCAGCAGATTGTGTTTAAGTCCTGAGACCAGAGCTACTTTTTCAATGATGACATTCCCAAGATTGATATTGCCATATCCCAGAGTTTTTCCAATGTTGCCATCTCCATAAGAAATACCTGGGCCAGCTTTCTCCACAAAGTCTGATAGCAGGGCATTATTTCCAGTCATATGTCCTGAACATCCACTGTCCAGAACTAGGATGTTCTTCCTGTTGCCCTGCAATCATAAAAACCACTAATGATTAGTTTTAAGGACCTAGACTTTCTTGGATCCTTGGCCTTTTTAAGTTTGTTAACATTTGCAGCAGATTTAGCATCAGAGTTTATGTTAACAGTTTTATTATCAGAATTTGCAATATCAGACTTTGCATCAGAACTTACACTAGAAGGAATAATGCTAACTTTCTTTACAGAAGGTTTTATTTGATAATAATCATAGTTAAACTATGATATTCATTACAAGTATAAATATAATGCCATAAACTACCACAATGAAAACAAGGATTTTGTGGCTTATATCTAACAGACTGACTCTTAACTCCTGATTTTGAAGGTAAGGAGTTTATATTCTTATTCTTCCTGCAAAAAGAAGCCAGATGGTTAGAATTTCCACAGTTATGACATATTTTTCTAGGAGCATTAGGAACAAGCTTATAATTGTTACTTTTGTTCACACCTTCATTTCCATTCCTATTTTTCCTAGGTGGCTTTACCTTGTTTACATTCTTAACTTCTTTCAGCTTATGCTTAAGCCACTTCTTAGTCATTAAGCCTATGTTAACTTCGGTTGGCTTATCCAGTTTAGGTTTGTCAGGAGTTATTTTCTCCTTAACTTCTGATTTATCAATATCAGACTTTATAGTTACAAACTTAACAGGATTTACCTTTGGTTTTTGTTTAACAACTATAGGCTTAGTTTCTACAGTTCCCTTACTGTTCTTATCATCTCCATAACCTAAGCCCTCTTTCCAGTTTCCACTACTAAGAATATCCTGAGTTGCTTTACCAGAGTTAGTCCAAGTCCAGATAATCTCTCTTTCCTTTTCTAACTCAGTTTTTAGAGATTCATTCATTTTTAACACTTTATCCCTAACGTAAAATGCATCATCTCTATCTTTCTGAGTTTGATGGAACATGACTAACTCATTTTCTAAATAATCATTCCTCTTTTTATAAGCAAGATTTTCAGAAGTTAATCTTTCACATGTTAAAGTTTGATCTTTAAAACTAATGAACATGGTTTTAAGATATCTTCTCAACTCAGTAATATCATCAGTATGAAAGGCATAAGTAATTTGAGGTACCTTTAAGTCAGCAGTATCTGAATTGCTATCAGCATTTGCCATCAAGGCATAGTTTTCCTCATCCTCGGAATCTGAAGCATCTGACCAGCTTTTCTTCTTTGTGACAAGAGCCTTTCCTTTGTCACTTTTCCCTTTTCTGCAATCTGGAGATATGTGGTCTTTCTCACCACAGTTGTAGCTTTTAACATTTGAATAATCTCCTCTTTCAGACTTTCCTCCTTTGCCTTCAGATTTTCTGGAACCTTTCTTTTCAGAACTTGCACCTTTCCTGGAAAACTTCTTTCCTCTTTTGAATTTTCTGTACGCAATCTTTGTGATCCCTTTCACCGTAAGAGCACACAGCTTCATCATCTCCTCATTATGGTCCATCTCAGGTATACTTTCAGTTTCTAAGTCATCATCAGTATCAGAACTTGATGAGTCAGTATCAGACTTTGTGATGAGAGCTTTTTCCTTGCCTTTTCTTGAGGCAGCTACTTTGAGACTTTCCTCCTCAGGCACAAAGGTAACTGTTCTTGACTTTCTTCCATTCCTCTTGCTTCTTTATTCCATCTCAAGTTCATGAGTCTTGAGCATCCCATAAATTTCATCAAGAGTTGTTTCATCAAGATTATAGTTGTCTCTTATTATTGTGGCCTTCAAATCCCATCTTTCAGGAAGAGCTAACAGGAACTTAAGATTTGAATCTTCAATATCATACTCTTTGTCAACTAGTGACAAATCATTCAAGAGTTTGACAAATCTGTCATATAAATCAGTCAATGACTCATCAGGCTTTGAGTCAAAGTGCTCATACTCTTGAGTGAATATTATCTTCATGTTCTTCTTGATTGAATCAGTTCCCTGACACCTTGTTTCCAAAGCATCCCATATCTCTTTTGCAGTCTTGCAGTTAATTACCCTGTTTGACATGACATTATCTATGGCACTATGCAGCAAGTGTCTTACCTTTGCATCCTTTGCAATTGATGAGATATCTTCAGCAGTGTAATCACTTTTCTCCTTTGGTACAGAATTTGTTGGCTGACCTGCAACTTCCACAGAGAGTTTGGTTGGCATATGTGGTCCTTTATAAATCCTGTCAAGATATTCTGGATCTGTAGCTTCCAGAAACATAGCCATCTTTACTTTCCATATGGAATACTCAGAAGGTTTCAACATGGGAACTCTTATAGTCACATATCGACTATGAGTTACAGTTTTTAGAGGTTCTTCAGTTTTGGTGGGCTTGGTTGGAGTTTCTTCTTCAGACATGATTGATTTTGGATCTTAAACTGTTTATGTGTTAACAGAAGGCATTGATACCACTTGTTAGGTCACACACACTGTAGAAGGGGGTTGAATACAGTGTTTAACACAATCAAATCGAATATAAGAACTCAAGTAACAGAAAACAGATTTTATTCAACACAATAAACTCTGTTACAATATGGAACTGTCCTCTCTCAGTGATGAACAAATTATCACGAGAGCTGCTAGAGTTGTAAAGAATAATAACTTCGATAATCGTAACACTTATAGTGTAAACTCTATGCATGTGTTTATATACTACACAGTTACAAGATAATCTTGTAAT
This sequence comes from Apium graveolens, assembly GCF_009905375.1. Taxonomy (NCBI): domain Eukaryota; kingdom Viridiplantae; phylum Streptophyta; class Magnoliopsida; order Apiales; family Apiaceae; genus Apium; species Apium graveolens. Next base: position 152,232,877 of record NC_133647.1, on the reverse strand, counting down.
TGATATGGAATATAATTCTGCTTCCTAAAATATATCAACTAGTTATCTTTTCTTCCAAGTTTTCTATTCTTCATAGAATTCCTTCTTCATGCATAATTCTTTATGTCTTAGTCTCGATCTTCTTTCCTTTCAAACAGCCGCCTGCCTTATCTGAAAGTTATCTTAAGTCTTGATATTATCTCCTGATAAATATCTTCTGAACCTTAAGTTCTGATAACTTAAGTTCTGATATCTTAAGTTCTGTCTTCAGTATAAGTGCTGATTTCTAGTTAGGTATTGATTTGTCATGTAAGGTAAGATCTGAAAACTAAACACAAATCATACTACACATGACATTATCAAATATATCTAACATGACAAAGCAGATGTTGTAACCATTCTCTCCTTTAACTCCATAAAACTTTATTCACCCTTCTCCATTTCATATAAACTTCTTGCCTTTCCTGGTTAGCTTCGTCAATGGTATTGCAATTCTCAAGAAATCTTGAACAAATGTCCGATAATAACCGGTCAATAATAAAACTTCTTACTTTTGTTGGTGCTTTTGGTCTTTTTTTATTCATAGTTGTTGTGGATATGTTGTGAACTTGATGATTTTATTAACAAAACACCTTAGTAGATTTTACTTAGTGAAAAATGTAGCACTCGACGGATAAGGAATATAGTCCCGACGGATAACTCAATATAGTCCCGACGGATGATGTTTAATTATCCATCGGGTGAGTAGCTTGTGTAATAATGAGTCTGTAGCACATTTCTGCATACACCTTGTTTAAATTCTGTAGTAGCACTCAAGTCATGTTGACTTTCATTAGATATGCAAAATAGGTTGATTAATTGAACATAGATGATGTCTTGTAATTCTGCATAAATGAAATGAAGTCAAGTGCCAGATAGCTACCCGACGGATATACAACAATGCCACTCGACGGATGATCAACAAGGCAACCCGACGGATGATCATGTACCGGACGGATAATCAATTCAAACATCTGTTGACAGTGACAACACAGTCACATGTGTCGAGTGTATGCAAAAGGAATGTGGAAGTGTAACGACTGGGAATTTTACGTCTGTATTATATCATAATTTATGTGTATTAATGTGTCATTTATGTGTAATTATCTGTCAAATCCTAATTGTTACGTCTTACGTGCATTCTGTGTCATTTATGCATTTTAAAGATATTTTTCAGATATTTTATTTTTGCATTTATCGCTTTCATTTCAAACGTTTTACGACCCGAACCATGATTTTAAAGCCAGTATTTCAAATAAAATAATGGGCCTTATTTTTCATCAAACGGCTTTTACCATTCCATTATTCTGAACATCTAGATACTTTATAAATTTTCTCATTTTACGAAAAATGATTTTTTCGGGGCCCATTGGGTGTTAAAAACCCCACAAAATCAAATTTTTATTTTTATAAAATTATAGGACTTTCATTTATATTATTTCCTTGCATTTTTGTAATATTCACAATTTTTGAGAAATTTTTGCATATATATTGTATATATAAAATATTTATAAATTAAATTTTAATACTCAAAAATTATAAAAATTAGGGTCAAATATTTTTATCTGTTGCATAATTAGCCCCTTAATTTTATTTAGGAGTATTAATTTTACGACTATAAATAGCCTAATTATTAATTAATTATAATTAATAAATCAGTAAAATTCAGAAAAATATAAAAATTCTCTGTAATTCGGGTCGGGAAGAACAGGGCCGGGTCGAGAATTCAAGCCGTGATTTTGAGCAGATTACAGTACCAAATTAAGCAGTTCGAGTATCCAAATCGAAGGTTTTGATCTGTTCTTTCCATTTCTAGCATCAATTTCACGTTTTAATTCGTAGTTTTTGATTTTCAAATTCTAGGGTTTATGTTCGAATTAGGACTTTTTGATTGCAGGGTTATTTTGATATTTTGATGATTGATATAGCTTTGTTAGATGATTTACAGTTGATTCATGGTGTTTGATTGAACGAACGATGTCGGTATAGTGATTCACGATTTCTAGGGTTTATGTCAGATTTTCAAATCACAGCTCGATGATTTCTGTGCATATTTCATTCTTGATATGTTAGGGCTTTGATTGTATGTGTTCATAGCTTTAATTTCCACTATAGAACGTGGAGTTTGGTTTACAGAATCAAAAGATAGATTTTTGGCCGGAGTTTAGTTTGATTTTGATCGGAGATGAAGTTTCAGGGATGTTTTTGGTTTGTTTTGGCCGGGAACAGATTGGGGTAGTTGCCAGGAATTGAAACCCTGTGAAAAATGAACCAAACGGTTCCGTTTTTGGCCTGAAAATGGCTCACCGGAATCTGCACCGGTGGCCGGATTCTGGGCAAAATCCGGCATGTTCTTCACGACCCGGATTTTGACCCGTTTGACCCGTTCAGATTACCCGGTTTTAATCTAAATTGTCAGATGTTTGATTTCTGACATTTGTTTCTGGATTTAAATTTTTATTTTATTTTTATTAATTTTAAAAATCAGATTTATTTATTTTATAAATTGATTAATTAATTATTTAATTAATTGATTTATATTATAAATAATTCTGAATTATTTTCTAAAAATCAGATTAAATTATTTTCTTAACTATTTATTATTTATTTGTTATTTATTAACCTTTTATTTATTATTTAAAAATGGTTAATTATTTTGATAATTAATTAAATAATTTCAAATAAATCATAATAAATTCATTTTAATTCCAAAAATTATAGAAAAATCATTTTTAATTCTGATTTTCTTAATTAATTATTTAAAAATTATTTTTGAGTTTTAAAAATTAGTAATAATTATTTATAGTGAATAAGAAATTGAATTATCACTATTTAATTGATAATAATTAGACCGTTAGTCCGATTCGAGTGAAACGAAAGCCTGTTGACTCAGAAAAATGAATTATTTTCATTAAAATAATAGTAAAGCTTAATTTCTTCTAGAAATTAGTTGATTTTGTTACTTGTTTGATTATCAGTCGAAATACGTGCCAAGACGAGTCCGAAAAATTCTGGAAAAATGGGAAACGAGTCAGATAACGATCAGTTGAGCGATCAGCGAGTCGATTTTAGTTCTAAAAATTATTTTAACTATATAAATGATTATGTGCTTATGTGCTTATGTGTATTACATGTTTAATTGAGTCTTATTTGCTAATATATAATACATGAGTCAGTCGTAAGCGCATGGGTAGACATTAGGAACGGTGTGAAATCGATTCAAGATGCAATTGAAGTACAAAATGACTTAACCAGTCTATTTTGCTAACAGAAGCTAAGCCAACAAGGCAGGTCGAGTAGGTGATAGACGAAATTGATCTAATTACAGTGAGTCGCGCAGAAGGCAAGTTTTTCCCCTATTCTATTTTCAGAATAATGACATTTCTTCAGATGCTTATCACTGTTGCACTCTTTTGATTCTTGTTCTTACTCATTTATACACACTTCCTATTCCTTTATTCATATTTCATTGGTGATACATTTAGATTGATATATTCTGGTGTTTAGAATGTATCAAAACATACCGATTATTCCGGTTCCTAAGCGATGGACTGGATAATGATATTTTGGGATTGAGTGTGTCTTAATCCTGAGGACCGGGATATGAATGGTGCCTCAACATGGGCCGTAGTGCCTGGGTACCCGAATGGATCTATATATTTAGATATAGATCTGCATTATATTCTGACTGATCAGCAGAATATAGATGTGAACTTGTGTCCAGTTTAGTTCATTTGTACTCGCCAGTAATGGCCTTCTTTCTATTCTTGTGGGGGTTATATCTTTGCAGATATACCCGGGATTAAGGATTCATTTAAATCACTTTACCACTGTTTATATTTTGTGGACTTGTTGAGCAATTTTTGGCTCACCCTTTTTGTTGTTATTCACCTTATTGTTTTCAGTTAAGAAGGAATATGAAACCCATCAGGACTCGAGTGGTAAAGAAGCGGGTCAAGCCTCGGGATCCTCTCATACCCAAGGTGTTGATCCCAATCCAGGAAGAAAGCTTTGAGTTGCCCGAACAGGTGGATTGTTGATAGATAGTGTGTGTGTTTGAATAAAAGTTGAATTTAGTTTAAAACTGGTTAGACAATGGTTTGTAATAAAGAGAGTTTGTGAGAATTTGAACTTGGTTTGTAATAAAAGTAGATAGTGGTTCTTGTTCTAATACTTCAACCTAAAGAGATCCTGGTTAGTGTTAAAGGGGTTTAATTTCTTTTCTTTATTAATTGTTAATCAGATTGTATAGGTTTGGTGATATGCTAGTAACCCCCAGACTTATACCCCGGGTTTGGAGGGCGTTACAGGTTTGGCATCAGAGCTGTAGGTTTGGTCCCTGAAAACAAGAACATTAGGGTTAAGATAAGTAAGGAGATCACATAGGATAGGAATAGACAAATAGGAAAAAAAATAATAGTGTTAGGATTTAGGTCAAATTAGAATAGGGAAGTATAAATCTTAGGATTGTTTAGTGACTTTCTTTTCTTTGGTATATTATCATATGGCATCTTCTGGTTATTCTGCGTCTTCTAAGAGGACAGTCACCGGGCCAGCAACACCAGTTATACCTCCAGTATCTGAGTACATGTTTCCTCCGCTACCACCTCCACCACCATTGCCACAAGAGCCAGTACCACCAGTACAGGGGATAGTTCATGACCCCATAAAGATGTTTGATCCATTTGAGTTCTTTGAGCCGATGGTTCCTTTACCAGTTAAGCATCAGTTTATACCGGGGATTGAGCAGGAGTTACCACCACCACCATTGTTACCTCCTATAGCAGTGCATGCCCCAGAATCGGATGTGTTTCAGATGATTCCAGTCTAGGGGATGGGAAAGCATGATGTGGATCTACAGTTAGGTTTACCACAGCAGGGTGCAGGTATACCGAGGGTTCCGTCACAGGAGTCAGTAGGTCAGGTTGCACAGCCGCATATGGTATCATATCATGAGTATAGAGTTATGAGGGATGATGTGGAGAATTGGCGGGCACAGTGTCGAGAGATCATGTATCTGTTTGACCAGAGGGACAGAGGACCGTTAGCGGCCCTACAGCCGAATTACTATATGAGACAGCGATTGCAGTCAGTGTTGATGAGTGCCACTTGGGAGCTTGATGATTTGACCCATGAGGGACCACCTTCTTTCGCAGAGTTCTACAGGATATTCCGCTTGGCACAGACCTTGGTCCAGGCACTTAGAGTGGAGCTTAGGCGTATTCCGCCTGGGTTTTGAGACAGTGACTTCAGAGTACAGAGTGCAGATGTATATAGAGGCAGCATAGTATAACCTAGTGAGTAGTGTGTATGTGTGTGTACTAGTAGATTAACCTGTAATAGTAGTTTAACCTGTAGTAGTAGTTGACCTGTAGTGGTAGTATGACTTATAGCCGGAGTGATTACCAGTAGCACAAGACCTTTTATATCAAGCATTTACACCTGAAGCTGGTGTCACATATATATAAGATGATTTTTTTTCAAATTTCTTTTATTTAAATTTCAGTCTTTACAGTTTTACAGCATTTACTTTCACTTTATTGTTTTACAGCTTTTCGTATTATAATTCCTGTTGGAAAAAAAAGAAAAAAAAAGAGAAGAACAACCATTTTACTTAACTACTTACATTTCCAGTTTTTATATTCAACAACTGTTTTCTTGATTTAAATCATGTTATTAATACAAGATAAATTGTTTCCTTACCTATTGTCAATTGTTTATTAAACTGTTAAAGAAATATCACCTGTTTTATTATCAGAAGAAGATGGCACCAAAAAGAAAGACTAGGGCTGAGACCTCTAACAGCAATTCTGAAGGTCAGACTAATAAAACCATGAACCAAATGTTCCATCTGATGCAACAACAGAGGGTCATGATGCGGCAGCAGATGCAGCATCAACAACAGCAAATACAACAACAGATGTTACAGCAGCCACCTCGCCCTGAGCCTCAATTATAACCAACATTACCTGTTGTTACTTTTAAGCAGTTTCAGTCAGTTAAACCTCCAGAATTTGAAGGGTCTACTGATCCTATTAAGGCTACTACCTGGTTGAAAGAAATAGAGAAAGCGTTTGCACTAGTAAAGATAAGTGAAGACCAGAAGACTGATTTTGCTAGCTATTTATTGAAAGGAGAGGCAAATTATTGGTGGGAATCTAAAAAGGCTTTAGAGGGTGAAGATGTGATTGCGTGGGATAGGTTTAAAGAATTGTTTTTAGAAAAGCATTTTCCTCGCTATGTGAAGAACCAAATGCAGATTAAGTTTTTAGAACTGAAGCAGGGAATTATGTCCGTGGCAGAGTATGAAGCCAAATTTACTGAGTTGGCTAGGTTTGTCCCAGAACAGGTTGATACTGAAGAAAAGCTAGTTCAGAGATTTCAAGAAGGATTACGACCATGGATTCGTGGCCAAGTTGCAGTTTTTGAATTAGCAACGTATACCGCCGTAGTCCAGAAAGCTTTGATTATTGAAGGGGAAAGTGAAATATCTCAGCAAGACAAAGGACAGGGAAGTTTCCAAGACCGCTCCAGTAGAAAGCCGGGATTTCAAGCCCGAACAAATTTGAATTTTAAAAGGATAGGACAAGGTACACAGAAAATAGGTAATCGTTTCCAAGCCCCCAGTCAGCAGGGAATGGTCGGAGTTCCAGTGCCGTACTGTAAGATATGTAATCAAAAACATACTAACGTATGTATAAAAAGGGATGTGACGTGTTATCAATGTAAGCAGAAAGGGCATTATTCTAACGAATGTCCAACGGGAAAGATAGCAGAAATTACTTGCTTCCAGTGTGGAAAGAAAGGGCATATCGCCAGAAATTGCAAAGGACCAGCTATGGCAGCCAGTGTTCCAAGAATATTGGCATTACCTCCGCCACCGCCTAATCAACCCAGAGCAAGGACTTTCAACATGACAATGAAAGAAGCAGTGCAAAGTCTGAGTGTGATCGCAGGTACGATTTTGATGAATTCTGTAAGTTCAAAAGTATTAATTGATTCTGGAGCTACCCGTTCATTTATTTCTGAAGAATTTCTTGATAAGTTATATTGTGAAATCGAATGGTTGGGCGAGACGTTAATTATAAAATTAGTGAATGACGACCAAGTTCCAGTAGATCGAGTATGTCCTGCGTGTGATGTAGAAATAGTCGGACATCATTTTTCGGTAGACTTGATTCCTTTTAAGCTAGGAGAATTCGATGTCATTTTGGGAATGGATTGGTTAGCTTGTCATAATGCTCAGATAGATTGCGCGAATAAGAAAGTCAAACTGTGAAATGCGGAAAATGCGACGGTAATATTCAAGGGCGAAAAACAGCGGAAGAAATTTCTCACTGTAATGCAGACTAAACGATTGCTTCGACAAGGTTGTGAGGTGTACATAGCTTACGTGTTAAATACTGAGAAAGGAAGTCTTAAAATAGAAGACATTCCAGTTGTAAGTGAATATCCGGACGTCTTTCCAGACGAGCTTCCAGGGTTACCGCCAGATCAAGAAATAGAGTTTACGATTGATCTAGCACTAGGCACAGAACCAGTTTCGAAAGCTCCATATCGAATGGCTCCATTTGAGATGAAGGAATTGTCAACGTAACTGCAAGATCTTCTAGACCGAGGCATCATACGACCCAGTGTATCTCCATGGGGTGCACCGGTGTTGTTCGTAAAGAAGAAGGACGGCAGCATGCGATTTTGCATTGACTATCGGGAGTTGAATAAGCTCACCATGAAGAACAAGTATCCGCTACCGAGAATCGATGATTTATTCGATCAGTTAAAAGGAGCCACATGATTTTCAAAGATAGATTTGCGATCAGGCTATCATCAATTGAAGATTAAAACCGAAGATATTCCCAAAACTGCATTTCGTACGAGATATGGGCATTACGAGTTTCTGGTAATGGCATTCGGTTTAACCAATGCGCCAACAGCATTCATGGACCTGATGAACAGAGTATTCAAGAGGTATTTGGATAAATTTGTGATTGTATTCATTGATGACATCTTGATTTACTCAAGGACAGAAGAAGAGCATGCTGAACACTTGAGGATAGCTTTGGAAATTCTGAGGAAAGAGCAACTGTATGCGAAATTCTCAAAATGTGAATTCTGGTTAAAGAAAGTACAATTTCTAGGGCATATTATCAGTAGAGAAGGCATCCAAGTCGATCCAGCAAAGATTGAAGTTGTGTTAAATTGGGAAAGACCAAAGACACCGACAGAAGTTCGAAGTTTCTTGGGATTGACAGGATATTATAGAAGATTTGTTAAAGATTTTGCGAAATTAGCAACGCCGTTGACCAAGTTAACTCGAAAAAGTGAAAAGTTTGTATGGAATGATAAATGTGAAGAAAGTTTCCAAGAATTGAAGAATCGGTTAGTAACTGCACCGGTACTGGTATTTCCAGACGAGCAAGGGAATTTCGTCATTTACAGCGACGCTTCGTATCGCGGGTTAGGATGTGTATTGATGCAACACGGTAACGTCATCGCATATGCTTCGAGACAACTTAAACCTCATGAATAGAAATATCCTACGCATGACCTGGAATTAGCAGCGATCGTATTTGCATTAAAGCTTTGGAGACACTATCTCTACGGTGAAAAATGCAAAATCTACACAGATCATAAAAGTCTGAAGTATATCTTCACGCAAAAGGAACTGAACATGCATCAACGTCGATGGCTGGAATTGATTAAAGATTACGATGTTACGATCAGCTGTCATCCAGGAAAAGCAAATGTTGTGGAAAAACCCTATGGTTGAAGAATCAACCTGGGAACTTGAGAGTGAGATGTTAGAATAATTTCCTCATTTATTTTCATAAAAGATTCTGAGGACATAATCCTATTAAGGAGGGAAGGATGTAATGACTGGGAATTTTACGTCGGTATTATATCATAATTTATGTGTATTAATGTGTCATTTATGTGTAATTATCTGTCAAAACCTAATTGTTACGTGTTACGTGCATTCTGTGTCATTTATGCATTTTTAAGATATTTTTCAGATATTTTATTTTTGCATTCATCGCTTTCATTTCAAACGTTTTACGACCCGAACCATGATTTTAAAGCCAGTATTTCAAACAAAATAATGGGCCTTATTTTTCATCAAACGGCCTTTACCATCGCATTATTCTGAACATCTAGATATTTTATAAATTTTCTCATTTTACGAAAAATGATGTTTCGGCCACCATTGGGTGTTAAAACCCCCACAAAAATCACATTTTAATTTTTATAAAATTATAGGACTTTCATTTATATTATTTCCTTGCATTTTTGTAATATTCACAATTTTTGGGAAATTTTGGCATATATATTTTATATATAAAATATTTATAAATTAAATTTTAAAGCTCAAAAATTATAAAAATTTGGGTCAAATATTTTTATGTGTTGTATAATTAGCCCCTTAATTTTATTTAGGAGTATTAATTTTACTACTATATATAGCCTAATTATTAATTAATTATAATTAATAAATCAGTAAAATTCAGAAAAATACAAAAAATCTCTGTAATTCGGGTCGGGAAGAACAGGGTCGGGTCGAGAATTCAAGCCGTGATTTTGAGCAGATTACAGTACCAAATCAAGCAGTTCGAGTATCCAAATCGAAGGTTTTGATCTGTTCTTTCCATTTCTAGCATCAATTTCACGTTTTAATTCGTAGTTTTTGATTTTCAAATTCTAGGGTTTATGTTCAAATTAGGACTTTTTGATTGCAGGGTTATTTTGATGTTTTGATGATGGATATAGCTTTGTTAGATGATTTACAGTTGATTCATGGTGTTTGATTGAACGAACGATGTCTGTATAGAGATTCACGATTTCTAGGGTTTATGTCAGATTTTCAAATCACAACTCGATGATTTCTGTGCATATTTGATTCTTGATATGTTAGGGCTTTGATTGTATTTGTTCATAGCTTTAATTTCCACTATAGAACGTTGAGTTTGGTTTACAGAATCAAAAGATAGGTTTTTGGCCGGAGTTGAGTTTGATTTTGATCGGAGATGAAGTTTCAGGGATGTTTTTGGTTTGTTTTGGCCGGGAAAGAATTGGGGTAGTTGCCAGGAATGAAACCCTGTGAAAAACGAACCAAACGGTTCCGTTTTTGGCCTGAAAATGGCTCACCGGAATCTGCACCGGTGGCCGGATTCTGTGCAAAATCTGGCGTGTTCTTCACGACCCGGATTTTGACCCGTTTGACCCGTTCAGATTTCTCGGTTTTAATCTAAATTGTCAGATGTTTGATTTCTAACATCTGTTTCTGGATTTTAATTTTTATTTTATTTTTATTAATTTTAAAAATCAGATTTATTTATTTTATAAATTGATTAATTAATTATTGAATTAATTGATTTATATTATAAATAATTCTGAATTATTTTCTAAAAATCAGATTAAATTATTTTCTTAACTATTTCTTATTTTTTTATTATTTATTAACCATTTATTAATTATTTAAAAATGGTTAATTATTTTGATAATTAATCAAATAATTTCAAATAAATCATAATAAATTCATTTTAATTCCAAAAATTGTAGAAAAATCATTTTTAATTCTGATTTTCTTAATTAATTATTTAAAAATTATTTTTGAGTTTTAAAAATTAGTAATAATTATTTATAGTGAATAATAAATTGAATTATCAATGTTTAATTGATAATAATTAGACCGTTAGTCCGATTCGAGTGAAACGAAAGCCTGTTGACTCAGAAAAATGAATTATTTTCATTAAAAATAATATTAAAGCTTAATTTCTTCCAGAAATTAGTTGATTTTGTTACTTGTTTGATTATCAGTCGAAAGCCATGCCAAGACGAGTCCGAAAAATTCTGGAAAAATGGGAAATGAGTCAGATAACGATATGTTGAGCGATCAGCGAGTCGATTTTGGTTCTAAAAACTATTTTAACTATATAAATGATTATATGCTTATGTGCTTATGTGTATTACATGGTTAATTGAGTCTTATTTTCTAATACATAATACATGAGTCAGTCTTAAGCGCATGGGTAGTCATTAGGAACGGTGTGAAATCGATTCAAGATGCAATTGAAGTACAAAATGACTTAACCAGTCTATTTTGCTAACATAAGCGAAGCCAGAAAGGCAGGTTGAGTAGGTGATAGACGAAAGTGATCTAATTATAGTGAGTCGCGCAGAAGGCAAGTTTTTCCCCTATTCTATTTTCAGAATAGTGACATTTCTTTAGATGCTTATCACTGTTGCACTCTTTTGATTCTTGTTCTTACTCATTGATACACACTTGCTATTCCTTTGTTTATATTTCATTGGTGATACATTTAGATTGATATATTCTGGTGTTTAGAATGTATCAAAGCATACCGATTGTTCTGGTTGCCAAGCGATGGACTAGATAATGATATTTTGGGATTGAGTGTGTCTTAATCCTGAGGACCGGGATATGACTGGTGCCTCGACATGGGCCGTAGTGCCTGGGTACCCGACTGGATCTATATATTGAGATATAGATCTGCATTATATTCTGACTGATCGGCAGAATATAGATGCGAACTTGTGTCCAGTTTAGTTCATTTGTACTCGCCAGTAATGGCCTTCTTTCTATTCTTGTGGGGGTTATATCTTTGCAGATATACCCGGGATTAAGGATTCATTTAAATCACTTTAACACTGTTTATATTTTATGGACTTGTTGAGCAATTTTTGGCTCACCCTTTTTGTTGTTATTCACCTTATTGTTTTCAGTTAAGAAGGAATATGAAACCCATCAGGACTCGAGTGGTAAAGTAGCGGGTCAAGCCTCGGGATCCTCTCATACCCAAGGTGTTGATCCCAATCCAGGAAGAAAGCTTTGAGTTGCCCAAACAGGTGGATTATTGATAGATAGTGTGTGTGTTTGAATAAAAGTTGAATTTAGTTTAAAACTGGTTAGACAATGGTTTATAATAAAGAGAGTTTGTGAGAATTTAAACTTGGTTTGTAATAAAAGTAGATAGTGGTTCTTGTTTTCATACTTCAACCTAAAGAGATCCTGGTTAGTGTTAAAGGGGTTTAATTTCTTTTCTTTATTAATTATTAATCAGATTGTATAGGTTTGGTGATTTGCTAGTAACCCCCAGACTTATACCCCGGGTTTGGAGGGCGTTACAGGAAGCCTATTCAACTGGGTTTTAGAGAACAAAGAAGCATTGCCATTTCCATATTATTATGAAGATATTCAAAGATGCTGGAATAGAGTAATGTAGCAGCATAGTATTAGACTTGATAGGTTTTGTTTTATTATCTTTTCTTATTACTTTATAATCTTGGTGATATAAAAACCAAGAAGTAGCAAATAGAACAACAAGAACACTAAGCAAGAAAATTCTCAGAGAAACATTTGTAAGCTGTATTCTTAGCATTTCTCTGTAAACTTAGTTGTTCATATTTGTAAGCAGCTGTGAGCTAATCTTGTTACACAGAGTTCTCTTGATATAATATATATCTCTGGTAGATACATTCAAATCCACCAGAAAGTTTTTAAAGACTTGTGTTTTTAATTACTTGTGTTTTGATTCATTCCAAGTTATTATTCCACACTTTGCAAATCAATTCACACAGATATATATTTTAAGTTAGAACACTTTTAAACCAAGAAAAAGTTTCAAGAATTCCATTCAACCCCCCTTCTGTAATTCTTGTTGCATTGTTAGGGACTAACAATTGGTATCAGAGCAAGCTCTTGATAAACAAAGAGTTTAAAGATCACAACAAAATAGCAAGATGATCAAGAAGGATGTTGGAGTTAAGATTCTTTTTCTGGATAAAGATGATTACCATCACTGGAAGGTAAAAATGCATCTTCACTTACTTTCTCAAGATGAGGCCTATGTAGATTGCATAGAGAGAGGCCCTCATGTACCAATGAGAGCTGCAACTGGAAATGAGCCATCAGTTCCCAAGCCAAGGCATGAATGGTCAGATCCTGATATTGAACAAGTCAGGAAGGATAAGAAGGCCATGAATATTCTGTTCAATGGAGTTGATGGTGATATGTTTGACAACATCATCAATTACAAAACTACCAAGGAAGTTTGGGATACAATACAGATTATCTATGATAGCACTGAACAAGTTAGGGAAAATAAGATGCAGCTGCTAATTTACCAATATGAGCACTTTTATAGTGAAGATAGTGAGTCTCTCACTGACATTTTTAGTAGATTTCAAAAACTACTAAATGCTCTGAAGTTGCATGGAAGGGTCTATCAGACAAAAGACTCCAATCTTAAGTTCCTTAGATCTCTTCCAAAGGAATGGAAACCTATGACAGTCTCATTGAGAAACTCTAAAGATTACAAGGAGTTTACTTTGGAGAGACTGTATGGCATCCTGAAAACTTATGAGCTTGAAATAGATCAAGATGAGAGGATGGAGAGAGGAAAGAATAAAGGAGGATCCATTGCACTAGTTGTTGAGTTAGAGAAAGAGAAGAAGATGAAGATGGAAGCTGTTGAATCAACTTTAAAGGTCTGTGAAAATAAGGGCAAAGGGCTGGTAGTAGAACATGAAGATTCTTTGAGCCAAGATGACAAGGAAGATATTGATGAACATCTAGCATTTATTTCCAGAAGATTTGCCAAGCTCAAGTTCAAGAAGAACTTTGGAGCAGCTAAGCCAAATAGAAACATGGTGGATAAATCAAAATTCAAATGTTTCAAATGTGGCTTGGCAGGGCACTTTGCCAGTGAGTGTAGAAAATCAGATTCCAGCAAGAAAAAGTTTGAGCCTGTGGATTATAAACAAAAATACTTTGAGTTGCTCAAAAAAAATGAAAGGGCTTTCATTACACAAGAAAATGACTGGGCAGCAGATGGTCTGGATGAGGATGAGGATTTCAGCTATGTCAATCTAGCCCTAATGGCCAAGTCTGATGAAACAGAGACAAGTTCTTTAAGTAATCAGGTAATCACCACTAATCTTGCATATTTATCTAAAGCTGGGTGTAATGATGCAATAAATGACATATCTACATAATTATATCATTTGCGTGTTACACTTAAGTCTCTTACTAAGGAAAATGCTAAAATCAAAGAAAACAATTTGTTTTTAAGTGAGAGGAATAATGTGCTAGAGTCTCAGTTCATTATATTTGAAAAATTGAGAATTGAGTGTAAAATTGCTAAGGATGAATTAACTGAGTCCTTGAAGAAAGAAGAGATCTTGAAGAAGCAGCTTGAATGAGAACATGAGGTGATTAAGGCATGGAAAACATCTAGAGATGTTCATGCTCAAATCACCAAAGTTCAAGGTATTGAGACCTTTTGTGATGCAACCTGGAAGAAGAATAAGGAGAAGCTGGAATCCAATTTGGTTGAAGGATTGCTAACAAATGTAGACTCGACGGATGATGAGGGTCATCCGTCAGATAACAAAAAGGGTTATCCATCGAGTGATATAAATCCTCATCCGTCGACTGTGAGCAAACCTGTGAGTAAAGCCAAACTTGTCAAGTTAAATGAGAAATATGGATCAGTTTCCAAGAATTTTGTCCCAGGAGGATCCAGTCAAGTGAAGAAGGAGAAAAATGCTAATGTTGGTCATATGACTTTCAAGCAATTGAGTGACAGACTGGAAAAGATTGAGGTTAAAACAGAGGCTAAAAAGAAAAATAATAGAAATGGTAAAGTAGGAATTAACAAGCATAACAACTACACACCTGATAAATATGCTCCTAGAAAAATTTGTGTCAAGTGTGGTATTGTAAATCATTTGTCTGTTAATTGCAAAACTGCCATGCCTACTTCCATATTTGTGCCACCTCATTTTCCCAACATAAATGCCATGCCTTCTATGCCTATGACTGCTATGTCTACACAGAATATGAATGCACAGTTTGCTAATATGCCATTTGCACCTAATCCTTATTATGCTACATTTAGTATGCCACAAATTCCATTTAGCATGCCTTACTGGAATAACATGTTTACTAATAGCATGTCATTCCCTGTTAATCAAAATATGCATGATAATTCTGCTGTAATGAATGGTTTCAAAGGTCCAACTCAAATGACTAATGATGAATCTGATATCCCCAAGTCAAATGAGATCAAACCTAAGAAACAGAAAAAGAAAGCTAACAAGGCAGGACCCAAGGAAACTTGGGTACCAAAATCAACTTGATTTGATTTTGATGTGTGCAGGGAAATAGAAAGAATATATGGTACTTGGATAGTGGCTGTTCAAGACACATGACTGGTGATTATAACCTGCTCACAGAGTTCAAGGAGAGAGATGGCCCAAGTATTACTTTTGGAGATGACAGCAACGGTTAAACTGTGGGATATAGCTTGATTTCAAAAGACAATGTCATCATTGAGGAGGTTGCCTTAGTGGATGGTCTCAAGCATAATTTGTTGAGTATCAGCCAGCTTTGTGATAAAGGCAACTCAGTAACCTTCAACTCAAAATCCTGTGTTGTGATAAACAAGAGAAATAACAAAGTGGTTCTCACTGGTGTGAGAAAATGGAATGTGTACTTAGCTGACTTCAACTCATCAAATGCAGAATCTATTACTTGTCTTCTCAGCAAAGCAAGTCAGGATGAAAGTTGGTTATGGCACAAGAAGATATCCCATTTAAACTTCAAGACCATGAATGAACTTGTAAAGAAAGAACTGGTTAGAGGTATTCCTCAAGTGGAGTTTTCTAAGGATGGATTGTGTGATGCCTGCCAAAAAGAAAGCAGATCAAAGCATCATTCAGAAAGAAGCTTGATTCAACAATTAAAGAACCTTTGCAACTGCTACACATGGATTTGTTTAGACTAGTCAATATGTTGTCCATCTCAAGGAAAAGATTTTGGCTAGTAATTGTAGATGATTTCTCAAAGTTCTCTTGGACATATTTCCTAAAGTCTAAAGATGAGGCTAGTGAAATCATCATCAGTCACATAAGGCAAGTCAATAATCATCCTGATTTCAAAGTTAGAAGAATCAGGAGTGATAATGGAACTGAGTTCAAGAATTTTATCATGAGAGCATTTTGTGAAGAAAATGGGATTTTGCATGAGTTTTCAGCAGCAAGAACTCCACAACAGAATGGAGTAGTAGAAAGGAAGAACATATCACTTATTGAAGTTGTAAGGACAATGCTTCAAGAATCTAAATTACCAACATATTTCTGGGCTGAAGCTATAAATACTGCATGCTACACTCAAAATATTTCTCTGGTTAATCAAGCAAAATACATGACTCCCTATCAATTGTTCAAGAACAAGAAGCCAACTCTAAATTTTCTTCATGTCTTTGGCTGCAAATGTTATATCTTGAGAAATCAAACTGATCAGAATGGGAAGTTTGATGCTAAAGCAGATGAAGGAATTTTTATTGGATATGTTGTTGGTAAAGCATATAGAGTCTACAATCTAAGAACCAACATTGTTGTGGAATCAATACATGTTGTGTTTGATGATAAAAAGATTGAAGGACTGCAAGATGGAGATTACCATGAGAGCCTCAAATTTGACAATGTGGAGATGGTTAGTGATGATAGTGACGATGAAAGTGATCAAGAAACAGTATCAAAGGATAATGCAGAAAAATCCACTACCAGTGAAGCACAAAATTCAACATCTGTCGAGTTGTAAAATGCTTCATCCGTCGGGAGATAATCTGCTTTATCCGTCGGGAGACAACCAGCTTCATCCGTCGGTACTCAAAATTCACCATCCGTCGGGTCATCAAAAGAAGCTGGAGGTCATAATAGATCACTAACAAAAAGTTCCCCTTTCTCAAATCAAGGATCCATTAACTCAGGGGGAGTTTCTAATAATCAAAACTCAATCACACATCAAGACAATAATGAGGCCTCTTCATCTAGAGCTAATCTACCTCAACAAAGGAAATGAACAAAGGATAACCCCTTTGAGCTCATCATTGGTGATGCATCCTCTAGAGTTCAAACAAGAAGAGCAACTCAAGAAGAATGTCTATACAACAGCTTTCTTTCCAAGGAAGAACCAAAGAAGGTAGAAGAAGCATGGTTGGATCCTGATTGGATTTTAGCTATACAGGAGGAGCTAAACCAATTTGAGAGGAATAAGGTATGGAAGCTGGTGCCTAAGCCTAAAGGAAAGAATCCAATAGACACCAAATGGGTATTCAGAAACAAGATGGATGAAAATGGCATAGTAGTCAGGAACAAAGCTAGATTGGTTGCTAAGGGCTATTGTCAACAAGAAGGAATATATTTTGATGAAATATTTGCTCCTGTTGCAAGACTTGAAGCCATCAGAATCTTCTTAGCCTATTTAGCCCATGCCAATTTCAAATTTTATCAAATGGATGTCAAAAGTGCCTTTCTGAATGGAGATTTGGAGGAGGAAGTCTATGTTAGTCAGCCTCCTGGTTTTGAAGATCCAAATTTTCCAGAATATGTTTACTACCTTTTGAAAGCACTTTATGGACTGAAGTAAGCTCGTAGAGCCTGGTATGACACTTTGTCAAAGTTTCTTTTAGAGAATCACTTCACTAGAGGTACTGTAGATAAAACTCTTTTCTTTGGAAATGTTAATGGCTCTAGTATACTTGTTCAAATTTATGTAGATGGCATTATTTTTGGCTCTATAGATGAAAAACTTTGCAAAAAGTTTGCCAAATTGATGCAAAGTAAGTATGAAATGAGTATGATGAGAGAACTAACTTACTATCTTGGTTTGCAAGTTAAGAAAGTTAGTGATGGAATATTCATTAGTTAAACTAAATATATTTATGATCTTTTAAAGAAGTTTGATCTAATGGATTGCACATCTGCAAAAACTCCCATTGCCACTACAACTAAGCTTGAATTAAACACTACTGAAAATTATGTGGATATTTCAAGTTATAGGGCCATGGTTGGCTCACTTCTGTACTTAACAGCTAGTAGGCCAGATATAATGTTTGCTACATGTTTGTGTGCTAGATTTCAGGCTGATCCTAGAGAATCTCACTTAGTAGCTATTAAGAGAATTTTCAGATATCTCAAGAGAACACCAAAACTTGGCATTTGGTACCCTAGAGATTCTGATTTTGATCTAACTTGTTATTTAGATGCAGATTATGCAGGTTGTAGAATTGATAGAAAAAGTACAACAGGAACCTGTCAATTTCTAGGAAACAAGCTTGTGTCCTGGTTCAGTAAAAAGCAAAATTCAGTTCTACTTCTACAGCTGAAGCTGAATATATTGTTGCGGCAGTTGCTGTGCACAGATTTTGTGGATGAAAAACCAATTGTTAGACTATGGTTTGCAAGTTGAAAGGATTCCCATTTTCTGTGATAACACAAGTGCAATTGTCATCACTGAAAATCCAGTACAGCATTCAAGAACAAAGCACATAGACATCAATTACCACTTCATAAGGGAACATGTAATGAATGGTACTGTGGAACTACATTTTGTTCCAAGTGAAAAGCAACTTGCAGATATATTTACCAAGCCACTGGATGAATCCACCTTTTCAAGGTTGGTAAGTGAGTTAGGTATGCTAAATTATTCTTAAATCTTTTCAGATAATTCGCAAGTTATAATACAGCCAGAAATTTAATTGATTTTCAGTCATGGATGAAATTTTGGCTAAGACAAAATTTACATCTCGACGGATGATCACTATCCATCGAGTTTGATCATCCGTCGGTATACTATTTGTTAATAAAATCAATTACTTTTCTGGAATATTTTATGACTCGACGGATAACTGATTTATCCTCATCCGTCGCATTGTCTGAATCTTAGCCGTTAATTCCCTGAACTTTATCCATCGAGTATACTTACAGTTTATAAGTATAACACGACGGATAATTGAAGGAATTTTTACAGTTTATTTTTAAACGGCTATTTTGGGAAATTCTTATTGGTTACTTTATTTTACTTTATTATTTTTGACAGTTATTTTTGAGATAGTATAAAAGTTTAATTCATTTTTATTGCTTTTCTTTTATCATTCTCAAATCATCTACTCTAAATTCTCTCCTTGTCAAAAACAATTTTCATCTCTATCTCTGCAATTTCCACTCTCTAACAATGGCAACAGTCGTCAAGATCATGTCACAAACTGGATTTATCTATGAGAAGAACAGCTTCACGGCTCTAGTAAACAAGGGGATTCAACAGTCTTGTGACTACCTCAAAATGATGGATTTTGTGAATAACTGCAAACTCAACTATGTCATGCTAGAATCACCCACCATTTTCTGTGAGGTTGTTGAAGAAATGTGGTCAACTATTGTGTACAACTCAACTGATAAGACCATCACACTCACTATTAAAGGTAAGGAATTCTGTATTAATAATGATGTTGTTAAAGCATGCTTCAAGATTCCTGATAATACTGTAACTTCACCACACATAGACACTGACATTGTTAATATGCTTAACTCCATGGGTACTTCTAAATTAAGTGAAATTAGGAGGTTGGGTCTTAGAAAAGAATGGAGTTATCTATATGATGTAGTTACTAAGGTATTCTCTGGTAAAACAGTAATTTTGATTTTGTCAAAATCTCTATGCTTAACATGTTTTACATGCTTGTAACTGATAAGTTCTTTAACTTTAGTGATCTTGTTTTGTTTGTGTTGGGGTTTAAGTTAGGTGAGTTAAATAAGAGGGGTAACAATGTTTACTATGCTAGATTTTTCATGATGTTCGCTAACCACCTCTCTGAGGGAATTGTGCTTGAGAACCCAACCAACAAACTAGATTATTGGGTTCAAGAAAGAAGAATTATTACAGATTTGAACAGGACAAACCATCACAAAGAGGTGCCACTCTTCTATTTCCCTGTAATGGAAGCACCTCAGGTAAGTGAGGTAATCTCATCTGTCTCTACTCTTCCAACCTCATAAATTTCTTTGCACTCTAGTGTAGTTATGGCAACTGTGTCAATGACCCAACAGTTGCCTACCCAAGCTACCAAATCCAAAATTTCTAAATCCAAGTCAAAGAAAGCTCCCTCTGGCATCTCTCAAAAGATTGCAGTTGCAAAATCCACCAAACCTAAAAGAGGGGAGTGTGAAGGTGGGTAAGGTAGGTGAGGGACACGGTGAACATTAAAGAAACACTAAGGATAAGATTGGAGAGGTAAGTGTTTCCCAGCCTAGCCACACTGCAGTTTCCCAACAAACTGCAGTGCTTAATAAGGAAATAAGCTCATTACTAGTTGCATCCTCCCAAAAGGATGTGACTATTGAACAAAGCTCTCAGCCAAGAGCACATGCCAAAAGGGTAAGGGACACAAGCTCACCCCAAACCTATACTAGAAAAAAGAAACCAAAAACCCTTGGGGATGCACAGGGTTCACACACTGTGCAAACTGGTGCTAAAGACACAACCACTGCATCTTTTCAAAGTCAGTTTGATGTGGCTCCAATAAATGTGGAGTCACAGCCAAAATCTTTAGTTATAGAAGCACCTCAAACACCAAATTCTCTCACAAACTCTCTGGTAGTGGATATGATCAACACATCAATTCCTCATTCCCCTTCTTTAACTCTGTTGGGGAAGCCAAAATCTAGTGCAAGTGAGCATCATCTTTTGGATGATTTGTTGGCTCACTTGCCAATTCTTTCAGGAACTGTTGAGACATCTGTGCCAAAATTCTCATCAATCTGCACAAAGTCCACAATAGTTTCCATTCCAAACTCATTTATTCCTGCTCTCTCGATGGATGTTGTTCATCTGTCGAGTAGTGATTGTATCCCGACGGATAAGCTTAACAGCAGTTATTCGTCGGATAGTCAAACTGCTAACCCGACGGTATCTGTCGAGTGTCTCTGCACAGCTTCAAATTTCATTAATTATCTCAAGTGCAGAAGACTTAGTGGTAGTACAATCACTTCTAGGATTGAGGGAAGAGAGTGTTATGAGTGAGAGTCTGGGTTGCTCCTAGGAAAAAGGAGAGGAAAAGAGTGAAAATATGCAATCCAGTTCTTCAGGATTGGAAAAAGAGAGTGTGAGGAGTCCCACCTTAGATGGTGAAGGTGAGGGTGTGAGGGTGGGGATCCAAGGTGAGACCTTGATGCAACAAAAGAGAGATAATGAGAGAAATGCAGGTACAGGAGATATAAGGGTGGATGTCATTGTAAGTGAGTTAATGAATGTCCAGGATGTAGACAGGGAGGGACTATCTCAATAACCTCAAGCTGTTATAGATTCTACCTCCTTTGATGCTGAGACGTTTACTCACCATGTTCCAGCATATCAACTTCTAGCTGAACAGGGAAATGACAATGCAGAAAGGATGCTCAACTTGGTGCACACAACACAGTCAATGCTAAGAGCTAAGGATGCCATCACAGCTTTGCCCTCTAAAGCTGGTGATGTTGATTATGAGACTGGTGGTTCAGAAGAATTCTTTGGAGGTGAAGGTGGAGATAGTGAAGAAGAGCCATTGGACATAGGGGGAGAAGTAGGCTCTAGTTCAGGATCAGGCATGCCATCTTGGGCAATTTCAAAGCATTGTGATGAACACTACTTCAAGACAACCCTGATCCAACCACCACAAATGCCAACACTAAAAAGCTCCTTCCAGCACATCTTGCTTCTCTGCAACTACAACAAATCCAAGGTTTTCAACATGCTCGAGATGTCAACACTATCAAAGGTGATATTGATGAGATGAAAAAGGCCATTTCAGACAAGATGGACTCTAAACTTCCAGAAGCTATAATGCTTGACATTAAGAGACAGCTCAAGAAAAATTCTGATCTTGCCACAAAGATAGATACCTTGGATACAAGAATGACAACAATGGAAGCATCTCTTACAGCAATTCATCTACACCAAGCTCAACAAACAGACTTGCTTCAGAAACTGGTGGCTGCACAAACCTCCTCCTCTACTCAGCTTGATGATAACAAAAAGGGGGAGATAGAGAGTTCTAGGAGTGAGGGGGAGCAAAAAGTGCTCAACATTTAAGTTAGCAAAGTAATTGTGCCTACAATTACTATCTCAAAGCCACCAGCTAAGGACAATATTGATCTGATAAATGAAGCAGCAGCCAATATAAGAGCAGCTGAAAAGGAGCAGTTGAATCCAATCAACTGGGAGAAAATTGATAAGGGAATTCAAAAGAAGTTTGGGCTAGCAAAGAAGCCAGAAAAGTCAGCCATTCATCACTCTCAAGTCAGGAAAATCTCTGTGAATGAAATGAGCATGAACTATCTGGAAAGAGGACAGCCATCCTGCATCAAATCTCCAAAGGCTGAAGTACTTTTGAAACCAAGGGTGAACTATCCAAAATCATCACTAAAGAACCCTTTGGATACAGTGTATGAGACACCAAAGCCTGATGAGAAGAAACCGTTGTCAAGATCCATTGCCTTCTACAAGGATCCAGCTGATTCAACTTTGAAAAGGAGAATTGCTAAAGTTTTCAGGAATGGTAAAGAAATTTGTGTGGTGGCTGGACATCCTCAATTTGCTGAAGCAAAGAGAGAAGAAAAGGTAAGATTGAAGCAAGAAAAGAAGTAAGCTGCTATAGATACTAAAAAGGCTAAACAAAAGAAAGAGCAAGCTGCTATCTTGGCCAAGCTACAAGCTTTGAAACCAGCATAACAAATTCCTACTCAGCCATCTGAAATCACTGAATCTCAAGATCCAAATAAGCAAGTTGAACCACAACAGAAGAAATGTCACAAATACAAGGAATTGGCCAAAAGAACCAAAAGGAAATTGAACTTTGTTGGTAAGGAATTGGAGGATCAGTTTCTCAAGGAATCCACTCCAACTACAACTCAAGCATCAAAACCCTCAGTGGTATTTGAAGACATTAAGGTGGTGGATCCTTACAAGTCATTCATGGAAAACCTATTGTGCCTAAGGATGAACCAATAGACTGGGAAAGCCTACCAATTCCTGACATCAATTTGCCAATCCTTAACAAGCCAAAGAGAACAAAGTCAAGAGCAGTCAAGAAAGTGAAGTTGTCACATTTCAAATCCAAATCTCTAATCAAAGTTCAATCCAAAGTCAATAAGGGAGATTACATGTACTTATGTGACATCAAGGAATTCTCTGATTTAAATCTCTATCTAGATGAACTGGAAGAAATTAGAGGGATTGATGCCTACATGAATCTACTTGAAAGGTTAGTTTTCAAGTAAAAGGGAGGAAAGGAGATTCAATGGCCACTTCACAGGATCCTTCAAGAAAGCCAATATGTGCTGATAAAGGTTTATTCATCATTCAAGAAGAACTTTGGATTCAATGTAATTGCAAGAAGACTTGTTCTAAAGAGGATTGAAGAACTGAGGAGTATTAGAGCTAAAGATGCACTCCCAAAGACTCTAACCATTCTTTACACAAGGAGTAGAGTGCATCTAAGGCCCTACTGGCTGATGGAGTTCATGGATGACAAAGAAGTTAGAAGATTTTTCAGATTAGAAGACCAATTGAGCAACTCTAGTAATGAGACTCTTTTGGAAATGCAAGAAAAAATAAATCTCTCAGAATCTGATGAACTGGAATTCCACAGACAGCTCCAAAATTAGATAGAAGAAAACAACAGAAAGTTTGGAAAGAGATCCAGATCTTCAAGGAATTAGATTAATCTGCTCAGGCTAGAGGAGCATTTTAAAAATGACTGTGAGTTAATCTTTGTGCATTTTGTTATTTGAAGCACTTTGTAGTTTTATCTACTTACTTTTAGAGTTGTATTTTTAGGGTGTTTTGTTATCATCAAGTTTCTCTTAATTTATGGCTATAATTCCAGTAGACATAAATTGGGGGACATTATTGTGGATATGTTGTGAACTTGATGATTTCATTAACAAAACACCTTAGTAGATTTTACTTATTGAAAAGCGTAGCACTCGACGGATAAGGAATATAGTCCCGATGGATAACTCAATATAGTCCCGACGGATGATGTTTAATTATCCATCGAGTGAGTAGCTAGTGTAATAATAAGCCTGTAGCACATTTCTGTATACACCTTGTTTAGATTCTGTAGTAGCACTCAACTCATATTGACTTTAATTAGATATGCAGAATAGGTTGATTAATTGTACATAGATGATGTCTTGTAATTCTGCATAAATGAAATGAAGTCAAGTGTCAGATAGCTACCCAACAGATAAACAACAATGCCACTCGACGGATGATCAACAAGGCAACTCGATGGATGATCATGTACCCGACGGATAATCAATTCAAACATTTGTTGACAGTGACAACACAGTCACATGCGTCGAGTGTATGTAAAAGGAATGTGGAATCCTATTCAACTGGGTTTTAGAGAACAAAGAAGCATTGCCATTTCCATGCTATTATGAAGATATTCAAAGATGCTGGAATAGAGTAATGAAGCAGCATAGTATTAGATTTGATATGTTTTATTTTATTATCTTGTCTTATTACTTTGTAATCTTGGTGATATAAAAACCAAGAAGTAGCAAATAGAACAACAAGAACACTAAGCAAGAAAATTCTCAGAGAAATATTTGTAAGCTGTATTCTTAGCATTTCTTTGTAAACTTAGTTGTTCATATTTGTAAGCAGCTGTGAGCTAATCTTGCTACACAGATTTCTCTTGATATAATATATATCTCTGGTGGATACATTCAAATCCACCAGAAAGTTTTTAAAGACTTGTGTTTTTAATTACTTGTGTTTTGATTCATTCCAAGTTATTATTTCGCACTTTGTAAATCAATTCACACAGATATATATTTTAAGTTAGAGCACTTTTAAACCAAGAAAATATTTCAAGAATTCCATTCAACCCCCCTTCTTTATTTCTTGTTGCATTGTTAGAAACTAACAATAGTAACTTTAATCTCTGCTGGATCCCCTTTGTCTCCTCCTCATTGACTATTTATGCTAAGAATTATACTTCCTGTCATCCAAGCTCTCATCTTGAAAACTCTACATACAACTTCTTTCTTCTCCGATTCCCCAGTTATCATTAAAGTCTTTGCATGGTCCTCCATTGACTTTAAACAACAAAAATACAGCTTATCCAGATATTCCTTAAAAACTCAGTCCATCAAGTTTAAATATTACTGGTATATCGGTTAATCCAAATGACAATACTAGAATTTTATAACAACAGTGCCGAGTTCTGAAAATTATCTTTGATATGTCTATAGGTTTAATCTTCAATTGATAATATCCAAAGCTTAAATAAATCTTATAAAATACTCTGATTCTTTCATCTGATCAAACAAATCATTAGTTCGAGGTAATAGATACATGCTCTTGATAGTAAACTTGTTGAGCTTTCACTAGTCGACACATAATCTCCTACTTCCATCTTTCTTATTAACAAATAATACTGGTACACCATATGGGGTACACTAGGTCTAATCTCTCCTTCTTCTAACATCTCTTGCATTGGCTTTGCTAACTCCTTCATTTTAACTGGCAACATTCAGTGTGGGATCTGCCATTGCCGTTATCTGGAAATCACCTTGCAGGATAAGAATCTCGAATCGCAACACGAATCGTACCGAAAGCCTACCCTACAGTTGTACTCATTCTCACGACGTCCTATCTTTCTATTTCCTATTCCTAATCCTAACCCTTTACCCAATCCCGAAAATTTAGGCTTGTTTCAATGACTTATAACATGTAGCTCTGATACCAACCTGTGGCGCCCTCCAAACCCGGGTCAGAAGTTTGGGGTTCACAACACATATACATTATATAAAATTGTATATGGAATATTATTTGCAATCACCCTGTTTTACATAACCACGGATTGCAACAGGTTAAAGTATGAAAACAAGCCACAACCTTAACTTTTATTACAACGTACCAAATCCCAACTAATTTAACTTACAACTGATAATGAAAGTATTCTATTAAGCTTACACATCTTAACTATAATATAAAGCTTCTGCCGGCTCAAAGCAACTCGTTCTGGAATCCTAGCTTGCACACTGGACTGGGACACCTCATTATCAACCATAACCTTCTTAGCTGTAAAATACATAAGAAGATTCCCAAGAGTGAGCTAACTAGCTCAACAAGTCATAATAACAATAATTGAGGTTAAACAATGATCAAATGAGATGATTAAGGAGAATCAAGCTTCTTGTTAAGCAATCATTAGAATTAGATATTCATTTTAAATTTTAAAACCAAGGTTAGGCTGCTGATCAGTCACGCACTAACCCCGAGCAAGGCATACAGCTCTGCTCTGTAAACTGGATCCAAGGCACACATTGGCCTAATTCGACCACGAATCTGGTCTGACCACGAATCTGGTCCACATAAAGAAAACTATCCAATTCTAAAGCAGTTCAGTATGATAAACAATATAACTCAATAAAACAAGATAATAATAATAATGATAAACATTTGTATAAAAGCATGATGCGATACATGAATATCACGAAGGTATATCAAGGTAAGTATAAGAAATGGCCTCCATCCTGTAAGAGAATCAGGTATTAGATGATTAATAATTTTTCAAAGTTTAGTTCTTTGATGTTACAAAGAATGGTTGGGGTATAGAAGTTTCTGTATGTTCAAACAATTATGTTCCAGTATTGGGTGTTTGGTGGTTATATATTTGGAGAGTAGTATCATATTTGTGTGGTTTAGTATCCGGAGAATCACCAAGGGGTGGTTTACAAAGAATAAGGCTTACGGCTCAAAGATCAAATGATGAGATCCAGGTTCAAGGCTGTATGATTCAAAGTACTCACAATATAAAACAGAGCTATTTTGAATATTAACAATATGTCACAAGAGAATATAGGGATATTTGCAATATATCTCGAGAAAGGTTTAGAAGTACTTGCCTTATCAAAAATGATTCCAACTTCACTTGTACTCGTCTAATGACTCTATTCAACAACCACTCGTCTGCTTTTCTTATGCCTCGCTTCTATTCTCTGATCACTTGCTTTATTTTCTACGCATCAATTCCATTTTCTGATCACCTGCTTCCCTTTCTACGCCTTGCTTACTCTGCTAGGCATCATAAGTATCTATCAATATTTATCTCACATTATTCTAATCGTCACATGGACGTCATAAGGTTTCATCTACCCTTCGTTTCACCCAAATCTGATTTACGGATTGAAAGATACGATCAAAACAATCATATAATATACACATACGTATTTAACACATCAATCAGCTCACATTTAACACATAACACATAAGATGTTCAATGAAAATAATTTTTCAATGAAGATTCGGGTTCAATAAAAATAATACGAATTTTTGAACATTTTTCGGAATTAAAACGGGTCATTGGATCAATTTCGGGTAATAAACAGAGTCTGATTACTCAAATCCGACTCTAAAATAATTTTATAATAATTATCGAGCCTTGAAAATAATTTAAAATAATATTTTAAAGCTCAAAATTATTTTTCAAGATTTTTAAATCATTTTAAAATAATTAAATCAAATTAATCAATTAATAATTAATTAAATCAATTAATCAATTAATATTTAAATTAATTGATCAATTATATAATTAATCATTAATCAACTAATTAATTAAGATTTATAAACATTCAAAAAGAAATTTTTAAATTATAATAAATAAATAAATAAAACAAATTTTTTTTTAGAAAAATATAAATTCCAAGGTTTAAAGTGTAAGATTTGAAAACTTCCAGTCGTAAGGTGAAAAGTGTGAGTTTTGAAAACTATCAGGGTTTATTTGTAAATCCTAAAACTCGGGGGACTTAAAGTCACCATCTTCAAAAATACGGGGGCCAAACCGTAAATTATCGCCGGCGACCCCCGCCGCCTCGCCGGAACTATTCATTCGGCTTCGAACGGGCACCCGATTTTCCAGAAAAATCGAGTATCAGCAATTCATCTGTAACTTCTAATTCTGCAAATGGACGCGAAATCGACCAGAAAACATCGAAGAAACTCGTCGTCGCCGGCGAGTTCCATTTTTCTGATCTGCTCGATACTAAGACCGTTTAATTAACTAAAAATCACAATTCGACACCTAGGAATCTGTTCAATACATTGATGGTAACCAGTTTTATCGAGAATTAACAGAAAAGAAAACCCTAATTTGAATTAAGAACATTCAAACTACTAAAAACCCTAGTTCATCAATTCGATAATCAAACACAAAATTAAACACGTTATTGGACTCCAAATCTATCATATAATATACCAAAATCATCCGGATGAAAAGCTCTACAACATGCAATCATCAAATCATCCAAACAATCACCCGAATAAAAATTCATAATTTAAATCAAATTAATTCTAATTTAAATAAAAATATAGAAAATAAACCTTTGATTCTGCAGTTGTAAGGCTTATTGATTCTGATAGAACACCTCAAGACCTTCATTTTGAGTACTCGAGCTTTCCAATCGGAATCCGGTAACGCCTTGAAATTGCAGTTTGATTCTCAGAAGTTTGTATGAATATACTGTTTTTCTCTGTAACAATATATAATTACTGACTGCAAATGATTTTATGCACAAAATAAAATACGGTAAGGGTTATTTATAATTACGGAATATTGGTACCCCGTTTGGATCATACCGGATATAAAATATTACGTTTATCTAAGAAAACAAATCCAAAACGGTATCGTTTTTGGGATAATTATCCAAATCTGTACAATTTGTACTGCGGTCTTGGTCTCAGCACCTGGTTACACGTACTACGAGGTGATAATTATAATAGTTTAATAAAAATATCCCGTTTATCGAAAATACGAGTTTTATTGATTTACCGAAATAAATTTTGTATCAAAAATATTGTGCCGGGACCCACACAGGACAAACCGTACGCCAGATCGAAAAAGTCAAACCATGAAAAATGCTTGAAATATTGCAATTAGGTTAGAAAGGAGTTCTCGGAAGAGTTTCGGGTTACAAAAACGTAAAAATGGTTAAGGTCGGCTGGTTCCCGATTATACAAAATAGTTTATAAATACTCGGAAAAATAATTTATTAAATCCATAAATTTTCTATAAAATCATAAATCAACATAAAAATTTATAGAAAAATATCACAATTATCTATATTTTATTTTGGACTTATAAAAATTAAAATACTCAAATTATATCATATTTACATATCCAAACACATATATCATTTCACAAATAATTCACCAAAAATTCATATAATAATCACATAATATTTACTTATTAGCAACAATAATTACATGTCATATCCCGGATATTACAATAAACATAGCCCGAAGTAGATTTTATTTCATCTTTAAATCCTCCAAAGTCAGAATCTGAATATCCAATGATTTCTAGATGATCTGATTTCTTGTATGTGAGCATATAGACTTTTGTTTTCTTCAAATACTGTAAGACTCGTTTCACTTCTTTCCATTACTCCATTCCCGGATTACTCAAATATCTTCCCAACATTCCAACAATGAATGTTATGTCATGACGAGTACAAACTTTAGCATACATTAGGCTTCCTACTACCGATGCATATGGTATCCTTTCCATTTCCCTTATCTCAAGTTCATTCTTGGGACACTGTTTGAGACTAAATTTTTCTCCCTTAGACATGGGTGTATCCATTGGTGCACAATCTTTCATACCATACCTTTCCAGGATCTTTTCGATATAGCTCTTTTGTGACAATCCAATAATACCTCGAGAGTGGTCTCGATGTACCTGAATTCCTAATATAAAAGAGGCGTTGCCAAGGTCCTTCATCTCAAATTGACTAGCGAGAAATTTCTTGGTATCGTGTAATAAGCCTATATCATTAGTAGCAAGTAAGATGTCATCAACGTATAAGAGAAGAAAGATAATTTTGCTCTATCTGAACTTGTGATATACACAATGTTCCACCAAGTTCACTTCAAAACCATATGAAGTGATTATATGATGAAATTTGTGATACCATTCATGAGAATCCTTCCTGAGACCATAGATGGACTTCTTTAATTTGAAAACCACAGTCTTTGGATCTCCAATGACAAAGTTTTATGGTTGCACCATATAAATTGTCTCTCCAATATTTCCATTAAGAAACGCCGTCTTTACGTCCATCTGATGTAGCTCTAGATCATAATGATCCACAAGTGCCATAAAAATTCTAAATGAGTCTTTCATGGAAACCGGAGAGAAAGTCTCATTTTAATCGATACCTTTATTTTGAGTGAATCCTCTAACAACTAGACGAGCCTTATATCTTTCAATGTTAGCATTCGAATCCCTTTTCGTTTTAAATACCCATTTGCAACCAATAGGTTTTGAGCCTTTAGGCAACTCGACAAGATCCCAAACGTCATTGTCTTTCATAGATCGCATCTCTTCATTCATGGCATCAATTCACTTTTGCGAGTTAGGACCCTGCATGGCCTTGTTGAAGATTTACAGGATCATCTTCCCCAATGCCAATTCCATCTTCATATTCTTGTAGAAAAATAACATAATCATCTGGAATTGCGCTCTTTCGCTCTCTAGTGGATCTCCTTAATGGCACTTCTTGTGATTCATGAGGTTGTTGAGTTTGCTCAATTGGTTCCTCATGGGGAATTTTGGTGTTGTCTTGAACCGGAGGGTCTTGAACAATGATAGGTATCATAGTCTGATCATTACTCTCGACAGAGTCATAAATAGGATAATGATTATCTTCTTCAAAGACAATACGTTCACCTATATCTTCCCTCCCAAAATCAACATCCTCAAAAAATCTTGCATATCGGTCTCAAAGAAGGATCTAGTAGCGGGATCATAAAATTTAAATCCACGAGTACGTTTCGGATATCCAACAAAATAGCAACTGACCGTCCTATAGTCCAGTTTTTTTTCATTTGGCCTATATGGCCTTGCCTCGGCTGGACAACCCCAAACATTTAAATTCTTAATACTAAGTTTTTTGTTAGTCCAAAGTTTGTAAGGAGATTTGGCCACTGCTTTAGTTAAAACGCGGTTAAGGATATAAATTGTAGTCTTTAGTGCATTTCCCCAAAGTGACTCAAGCAAGGAAAAATGACTTATCATACTTTTCACCATATCTTTAAGAGTACGGTTTTGCCTCTCTGCAACACCATTCATATTTGGTTTTCCTGGCATAGTGTACTGAGGGACAATTCCACACTCCTTTAGGAAGTTAATAAAGGGTCATGGACGTTGCTCACCTGATCCATCATATCTACTGTAGTATTCACCACCACGATCAGATCTGACAGCTTTAATACTACTTTTTAGCTGAAGTTCAAATTCAGCTTTATACTCTTTAAATACGTCCAGAGCTTGTGACTTCTCATGTATCAAGTATAGGTAATAATACCTAGAGTAATCATCTATGAACGTGATAAAATAACATTGACCGTTCTAAGAGGCCGTAGGGAATGGTCCATATATATCGGTGTGAATCAGTTCCAAGACATTTATAGCTCTATTGGCACCTAAATTTCTTGAGTTTGTTTGTTTTTCCTTAATGCATTCAACACAAACTTGAAAGTCACTTAAATCTAAGGGATCAAGAATTCTATCATTCACAAGCCTCTGAATTCTCTATTTAGAGATATGACCTAATCGCATGTGCCACAATATAGCACAATTCTTAGTTAACTTACGCTTTATACCTCTTACACTTGAGTGCAAAATTTCATTATTAAAAGCAACAGTATCAAGCATATAAAGATTATCAATCAAAGAACCGGTGGCAACCACATTTAAATTTAAAGAGGAACACACTTTATTAAAAGAACATGTGTAGCCATATTTATCCAAACAGGATATAGAAATAAGATTTCATCTAAAAGACGGTGCAACAAATATCTTAAATAAATCCAAATAAATACCAGTTTTTAATAATAATCTAAATGTTCCAACAGCTTCAACTGAAACTTTATTGTCGTCGCCCATATTGATGAATCTTTCGACATCAATTAGTGGTCGGCTCCACATGCAACCCTTCATTGATACACTTATGTGAGTAGTAGCACCAGAATCTACCCACCACCTTAGGTATAGAAGCTAAATTAACTTTAGAATAAACAAGGACATAAGTTTTACCCTTCTTCACACACCAAGCAGCATATTTGGAACACTCTTTCTTCATATGTCCAGCCTTCTTATAAAAGTAGCAAGTTGTTCCATTATCTTGCTTCTCTTGCAACTGATGCTTGGGTTTTCTAATTGCAACATCCTTACCTCTCTTTCTTTTCTTATCATGAGAGTTTGATACCAAGTGAGCACTCTTAGTCTTCTCTCACAAAACTGTCTCTTCCTCTTGCACACAGTGTGAAATGAGCTCATTAAAAGTCCATTTTTCCTTTTGAGTATTATAACTCACCACAAAGTGTCCAAATTGAGGAGGTAGAGAAATAAGAACCAAGTGAACAAGTAACTCATCTAAAAGTTCTAACTTGAGTTCCTTGAGTTTTCCAGCAAGATTAGACATCCCAATTATGTACTCTCTTATGTTCCCATTTCCTATATACTTCAAGGTCACGAGTTTTGACAGAAGATTGGTCATTTCCGATTTCTCATTTTTAGCAAAATATTGCTCAATCTCGGAGAGGAACTTCTTGGCACTTGTGCTCTCAGCAATAGAGCCCCGAAAGCCAGTTGGAATCGTTCATTTCATGATCACCAAACACATGCGATTATAGCGTTCACATTTTTCAATTTGATTTGCTTTAGGATCATCTGTAGTGGGAATTGGTTGCTCTTTTCTTAGCGCAAGGTCGAGATCCATACACGCAAGAATGATCTCAATATTCTCTTTTCACGTGACATAATTTGTCCCATTCAATATTGGAATCATGCTCAACTGAGCAGAAGCAGAATTAACTGAAGCAGTAACTAAAATACAAAAACAAATATACCACAAATGCTCAAAACTAATATTTATATAGGGTTGTTCAAATAGAAACGACCTTAAAATAAAAACTAGAAACTAAGGCTCAGCCCATTAAAATTTATCAGAGCATTCAGTGTCCATCCTTTTGTTAGTCCAGTACACTCCTTTATCACTAGTCGTAGTCGTGATATTATGCATAAATACATAACCCCACACATAACTCTTACATGCAGCCTATTATACAACGCACCTAATTCCTTCCATTTTTAAATTAATTATTTCTTTCATTTAACGAGTTTTTTTAAAAAATTTGACTTCACTGTATTTTTGTGCATCCTGCAACGATCAGTATAAATACCATATATGCTATATTCCGACGATAAATCACTAATTATACTTATGAGAATCACTAAAATTTAGCTAATTTAACTAATAATATAAAAGGAACAGAGAGAGATATTTAACTTTGTTGGGCCTGGTCCACTTATGTGGGCTATGGTTTTATTAAGCTCAAATAAATAAATAAATAAAACACAGGATAAGGTCTGAGAGCAGAAAAAGAAATTAAAAAGGGGGAGATGAAGCGTTGCTGTGAGTATGGTATTCATACTGATATACTCTTCAATCACTAAATCGTATGACGGCAATCACTAAAATGTACATAGTAATCACCAAATTACATATAGTAATCACTATATTGTACATAGAAATCACTATTTACATGGTCTGGTTTCTAGGTTTTAGGGCCTAAGTTAGGGTTTAGGCTCTAGGGTTTAGTGCCTAAAGGCCCTAAACCCTACACCCTAAACCCTAAATAGATGGAATGTTTATCAACTAATTTCTTATTATTAAAAAGAGCTAAATATTTTTAAAACCTATTTAATGAATTGGTGAACCCTAAAAAATTAAAAACATTTGAATTAAGTTCCAATTTAAATTTTTGATAGTAATTTCTAGATCTTGAATTATTAAATTTTGTAAACAGACAAAACACACTATTCAAAAGATGTTGAAGAGAAAATGGAATTTGAAGAAACTGAAATACAAGAAAGTCAAGATCAATTTCAAGAGAAAGAACCAAACAAGAAACCGAAAATGAACAAGTCGAACAGGAGGACAGTGAAAAAGATAAAAAAATTACTATATTACACATGTTATTCATTAAACTAGTAGTTTGTGTGTAAAAGTAAAAACGTATAGTAGGAGATTAATGGTGTATGATGGTGGAGAGAGATGGGACACCAGAAGAAATGTATGGTACAGGAGAAAGACGATAAATCACTAATTATGCTTACGAGAATCACTAAAATTAAGAAAGTTCTAAAATTATAGTAATTCCGGTTTAGTGATTATGTTAAGTATAAATAGTGATTTATCATCGAAATATAGCAAGTATGGTATGCAAATTAATCGTTGGGAGATGGAGAAAAATATAGTGAAGTCAAATTTTAAAAAAGATTGTCGATTAAAAGAAAAAATTAAATTAAAAACAGATACAAAAATATTTATGTAGAGATGTTGTTAGGAATATGTTGTGAACTTGATGATAAGCTAAATAAAACACCTTAGTAGATTTAACTTAGTGTTTTGTAGATCTCGATGGATATTTTATTATAGTCCCGACGGATGATCTTTATATTCCCGACGGATGATAACTGAACATCCATCGAGAGTGTAGCTTATATAACAATAAGTATTGCAGCACATTTCTACAAACAATAATGTTTTGGTCTAGTAGATTATGTCAGATTCTCTAAGCCATATTGACTACTAGATTGATATGTAGAATAGGTTGGCTAATTGTAAATATAAGATGTCTTGTAATTATGTATAAGTGAAATGGAGTCAAGTGACAAAAAGACTCCCAACGGATGATCTACAAAGGCTCCCGACGGATAATCAACAAGGCTCCCGACGGATGATCAACATAATCCCGACGGATGATAATATTCAAATTAGCAGTTGACAGTGACAACATAGTTACATGTGCTGGGTGTTTGGAAATGGAATGTGGCAGCCTAATTGCAGGATTTAGAGAACAAAGAAGCATTACCATTTACATGCAAATATGAAGATATTCAAAGATGTTGGAAAGAGTAATGTAGCAGCATGAAGTTAGACTAGATATAATTTTGTTTTAATATCTTGTCTTACTATCATGTAACTTGGTGATATATAAACCAAGAAGAAGCAAGTAGAACAACTAATTAAGTAAGCATTATTTTTCAGAGAGATTGAAAAAGCTGTATCTGTTAAGAATTTCTCTGTAAGTTTGTAAGTTCACTTGTAAGCAGCTGTGTATTACTCAAGCATCACAGAGTTCTCATACTAATATATATCTCTGGTGGATAAGTTCAAATCCACCATAAATTTTTAAAGCTTTGTGTTTTATTACTTTGTGTTTTGATTTCAATTTAAGTTTCATTCCGCACTTCCTGCAAAATCAAACACTGTTATATATTAAGACCAGTCTTAAAATTCAAAAAGGATCCAGAATTACATTCAACCCCCCTTCTGTAATTCTTGTTGCATTGTTTGGGTATAACAATTGGTATCAGAGCAAGCTTTTGAAGTACAAAGAGTTTAAAGATCACAACAATCAACAAGATGAACAAAAAGGATGTTGTAGTGAAAATTCCATTTCTGGACAAAGATAACTATCACCAATGGAAGGTGAAGATGCACTTACATCTTCTCTCTCAAGATGAAGCATATGTGGACTGCATTGAAAGAGGTCCTCATGTCCCTACGAGAGCTGCTATAGGGAATGAACCATCAGTTCCAAAGCCTAGACATGAATGGTCTGATCCAGATATTGACCAAGTCAGGAAAGATAAAAAGGCCATGAATATACTGTTTAATGGTGTTGATGGTGATATTTTTGACAACATCATACTCTGTAAAACAGCTAAAAAGGTTAGGGACACAATTCAAATTATTTGTGATGGTACTGAGCAAGTCAGGGAGAAAATGAGTCACTCACTGACATTTTCAGTAGATTTCAAAAATTACTGAATTCTCTCAAGTTACATGGAAGGGTCTACCAAACAAAAGACTCAAACCTCAAGTTCCTTAGATCTCTGTCCAAGGAATGGAAGCCAATGATAGTCTCATTAAGAAATTCTCAAGATTACAAGGAGTTCACCTTGAAGAGACTATATGGTATCCTAAAACCTATGAGCTTGAAATAGAGCAAGATGAAAGGATGGAGAAAGGAGGATCCATTGCACTTGTTGCTGAGCAAGAGAAGGAAAAGGAGATGAAGGTTGAAGCTGTGGAATCTGCATCAAACTCATGGGTTTGTGAGAGCAAGGGTAAAGGGCTGTAGCTAAAAATGAAGAACAGTTGAGCCAAGGTGACATGGATGATATAGATGAGCATCTAGCATTCTTATCCAGGAGATTTTCCAAGCTCAAATTTAAGAAGAATTTTGGAGCAGCTAAGCCAAACAGAAACATGGTTGATAAGTCTAAATTTAAGTGTTTCAAATGTGGCTTAGTAGGTCATTTTTCTAGTTAGTGTAGAAAGTCTGATTCTAGCAAGAAGAAGTTTGAGCCTGTTGATTATAAGCAGAAATACTTTCAGTTGCTCAAATAAAAGGAAAGGGCTTTCATTACACAAGAGAATGACTGGGCTGTAGATGGATTAGATGAAGAAATAAACTATGTCAATCTAGCCCTAATGGCCAAATCAGATGAAACATAGACCAGTTCATCAAGTAATCAGGTAATCACAACTAACCTAGCACATTTATCTAAAGCTGAGTGTAATAATGCAATAAATGACATGTCTACTGAACTATATCACCTGTGTGTTACTCTTAAGTCTCTCACCAAAGAAATAGTAAGATTAAAGAGAATAATGTGTTTTTAAGTGAGAGGAATAATGTGCTAGAGACTCAATTCATTGAGTTTGAAAAATTGAAATTAGAATGCAAGGTTGCTAAGGATGAACTAACAGAATCCTTAAAGAAAGAGGAGATTTTAAGAAAGCAACTTGAACAAGAACACGAAGTGATTAAGGCATGAAAATCATCTAGAGATGTCCATGCTCAAATCACTAAAGTATAAGGTATAGAGTCTTTTTGTGATGCATCCTGGAAAAAGAATAAAGAGAAGCTTGATTCCAACATGGTTGAAAGACTTTCAACCGATGTGGACTCGACGGATGATGAAAATTATCCGTCGAATAATCAAAAGGATTATCCGTCGAAAGATAATGAGCCACATCCGTCGAATGTCAGTAAGCCAGTTAGCAAAGCTAAGCTAGCTAAGTTGAATGTTAAATATGGATCAGTTTCTAAAAAAAAATTCCAGGAGAATCAAGCCAAGTGAGGAAAGAAAATAGAGTTAATGTTGGGCATCTGTCTATCAAGCAATTGAATGATAGATTAGAAAAGATTGAGGTTAAAACAGAATCAAAAAGAAAAAACAATAGAAATGGGAAAGTAGGGATTAACAAACATAACAACTACATACCTGATAAATATGCTCCAATAAAAATATGTGTTAAGTGTGGTAGTGTTAATTATTTGTCTGTTAATTGCAAACTTGTTATGCCTACTCCCATGTCTGCATCTTCTTCTTTTCCCAACATGACTGCCATGTCTGTAATGCCTATGAATGTTTTGCCTGCACAGAATATGAATGCACAGTTTGCTAATATGCCATTTGCACCTAATCCTTATTATGTTGAATTTAGTATGCCTCAAATGACATTTAGCATGCCTTACTGGAATAACATGTTTGCAAACAGCATGCCTTTTCATGTAAACCAAAATGTGCATGATAATTATGCTTCAATGAACAGTTTTAAAGGTCCAACTCAAATGACAAAAGATGAATCTGAAATACCTAAGTCAAATGAGGTCAAACCTAAGAAAGCAAAGAAAAAAGGCTAACAAGGCAGGACCCAAGGAAACGTGGGTACCAAAATCAACTTGATTTGATTTTAATGTGTGCAGGGAAATAGAAAGAATCTTTGGTATCTAGATAGTGATTGCTCAAAGCACATGACTGGAGATTCTACCCTGCTTACTGAGTTCAAGGAAAGAGCTGGCCCAAGTATCACTTTTGAAGATGATAACAAGGGTTATACTGTGGGATATGACTTGATTTCAAAGGATAATGTCATCATTGAAGAGGTTTCCCTAGTGGATGGACTCAAGCATAATTCGTTGAGTATCAGTCAGCTTTGTGATAAGGGCAACTCATTCACTTTCAATTCTGAAGCCTGTGTTGTGACCAACAAGAGAAGCAACAAAGTGGTTCTCACTGGAGTGAGAAAAGGAAATGTGTACTTCGCTGATTTCAACTCATCAAATGCAGAATCAATAACTTGTCTTCTTAGTAAAGCAAGTCAAGGTGAAAGTTGGCTATGGCACAAGAAGCTGTCTCATCTAAACTTCAAGACCATGAATGAACTAGTCAAGAAACCCTACCAATTGTTCAAGAATAGGAACCCAATATTAAATTTTCTACATGTCTTTGGCTGTAAATGCTATATCTTAAGGAATCAAACTGATCAACATGGAAAGTTTGATGCGAAACCAGATGAAGGAATTTTTGTTGGATATGTTGTTGGATATGCTGTTGGAAAAGCATATAGAGTCTACAATCTAAGAACCAACATTATTATGGAATCTGTACTTCCCCCAAAAAGCTCTCGGCCTTTCTTCTTAAAACAAGGAGGAGTTTTTCAAAAACTCAAGCTACACACATTCAAAAATTATAAGGTTTGTTTCCTTAGCTTCCATAATTCATAACTTAGTTATGCTATAAGTTTAGATCCAAGAATCCAAGGTTTACCTAGTTAAACAATTCCTACAATTTTAGGGTGAATAGTAACTTTCAAGAACAAACTTTTGATTTTTGATTTTATTTGCAAGGACAAGGTAGCTTAAGCATAGATCAAGGCTTCCATGGGCATTCCAAGGATCTTTCATTGATTAAAAGCTTCAAGAAGGTATAAAAACTTCAAACCCTAAGCTTTACTTTGAATGTTTAGGAGTGGTTTTGATTATTATAGTATATGAGAAGCATGATGCTTGTGTGTTACAAGTTTGATTGGGTTTGTAGTGATTTGGATGATTGAATCTTGTTTATTAGTTAATGAACCTTAGTATGGTTAGTAGCACTTGTTGTGATTAAATGAGTTGGGAAAATCATGAGGTTATGGACTGATGTAGTGAGGGTTGGATGGATTTTGGTTGTAATGTTGGTTGTAAGTTGGTTTGTGATTGATTTGGAGTTGTATAAACTTTGGTAATCGCGTAAACATAGTCATCGTAATGCCCGATTTACCTTAGACTATTTTTGTTCTTAACTTCAGGACCCGTGAACTCACTGTTAGATTCTGACCATTGCCATGTTTAGATAGTTCATGTTACGAGCTTCGTTTTGATATGTGGTTCTCTTGAATCTGATGTACGGTTTAGGAGAAACGACCGTTTTAATTAATGGCATTTCGCGAACGAACCATTACCCCTCGCCTTACCTTGAAACCTTGGTTAAGGCTCTTAAATGACTAATTGGAGTATGAAACAATTATGTAAAGTGGATTAGACAGTTGGTAGAGTACTCGGGAAAGAATCGCCTTAAAATTCTTAATGGTTAATTTATTAAAAATGGTGGAGCTGAGGGTACTCGAACGACTTATGTGATTCGTTAAGCGTAGAAGTGACCATAAGCGAACGTTAGGGTTCAATTGGTTAAAGTCTAGTTTCTTAAGCGACCGGGGTCTAATTCCGACGTATGTTATTGTTCATAGGTTATCGGACCCATTTTAAGCTTAAGTCTATCCGGGAGCACTCAGGCAAGTTTTCTGCCCGTTATACTGTTGTTGTGATGTATATATGTATATGCATTATCTTGTGATAAGTGCATGATTGTTATTAGCAAAGTCTTGCGATATATTGGAGCATGTGATATGATATATATATGTATGCCTGTTTTGTAATCTTGATATTCTATTATCAATTCAAATGCTTATAAACTACATAATACCTATGCTAGAGATAAGCAGTAGTTGCGTATACCCTTAGTATAGGGGACTCGAAGGTGAACATTTTTCTAAACCGGGAGTCGATGTTCCCGAGTATATTATATATATTATATATATATAGATATAGTTTTTAAAACTATTAATCGAATAAGTTTTATTCGATAACTTTATTTTATTTAATGAATATTATTTTGAATATTCATTCGAGGACTTATGACTCTATTTATTTTATTTAATGAAGATTATTTTGAATATTCATTCGAGGACTTATGACTCCGCTTATTTTATTAAATAATATTCTTTATTTTATTAAAGAATAATGTTTCGATAATCAAACTTATTTTCGATTATTCAAATAAAGATCGTACTTTCGTATAAGTATATCTTTGGTTATTTATTATTCATTTCAAGTATGAGTCTTAAAACTTCTACTTCAAATTATTTTTATAAAGATTATCCTTATGGGAATATTATTTAAAAAATAATATTCAGATATCTTCTAATATATCGGGACTGATTTATTTCATTAAATCAACATTACTCCAAACATCCTTAAAAATATTTTAGAGTCTTCAAAATGATTTTTAAAAGTTAGAGCGGATCCCAAAACTCATTTTTATATTTAAGAT
Organism: Apium graveolens; assembly: GCF_009905375.1. NCBI lineage: Eukaryota > Viridiplantae > Streptophyta > Magnoliopsida > Apiales > Apiaceae > Apium > Apium graveolens. The sequence continues at coordinate 152,192,486 of NC_133647.1, read as the reverse complement.
CTTCCTTTCCAAGGGGATTTAAATACTCGCTCAAAACCTGAGGGATCCGGCTCTGTGGTGTATTTTATATTCGCAACGAGGCTGCTGTTTTGAGAAAACATCTTGATTACTTGCCCAACATTCGGGAAGTAAGTCCATCTATTTGAGTCGGCATAAGCAATATGTGCTCAGTGGGCGTCCATGAAAGTGTAAGTGGCTCAGTGGGAGTCCATCAATGCGTAAGTGGCTGAGTGGTAGTGCAGCATAGGTCCTAATGCGGCCAGGGTGATAACCAGTGGGGAATTCATCCATCTATTAGTAGAAAAGGTTACTTATTGGTATCTTTGCCTGATCAGCAAGATATCAGGTTTATGCCAAGGTTTTCTCCTTTCCAAATTCATTGGATATTACAACTCTGTTTATAATTTTTATAACAGAGGTATTCAAGGATTGTATGAAATGTATATATATATAGGTGTATATATATATCGGGACTTAATGAAGTATCTCGTAACTTCATTATTTATAATGATATTTCAAGGATTAAATCTATTCAAATCTTATCTTGTAGTCTCATCTATGTGATGAACTTTTGGAAACGGATTATACCTTGAACGGTGGTAGTTCAAGTAGTATTCGGAAAAGATATAAGTATATTGGAGTATCTCGTAACTTCACCTTTTCAACTTATATCTAGATAATGATTATCTTATAGATGACAAAGATTTTCAGAAAAACGTTGAGACAAGGTTAGATATATGAGATCACCTTGCAACGATATTTTTATACAGTTATAAACTGGAACTCTGCGTATATTATGCATCGCAGAGGATTTCAAAGATTTTGAAAAGTATATATACATATATACTAAATATTTTGCGACTTGGTCGCATTAAGAGGTCAAACTTAGTTCAATTCTTCTTGACCCATACTTTCATGAGTGCTATGAGAATGCTCATATATTGTTAATCATTATACATATTATTTTGGTGGGCTTGTTCCTCACCCTTGCCTTCTTCTTTCATCACACAACAACAGATAGACAAGATGAACAGGACCAAGCTCCCAATTTGTGAGCGGATAGGAAACGTTCCGCAGTTTCCTGTAGGCATTGATGCCATTGTGGCTGAGGTAGGAACTACCAATAGGCTAGGTTTTCAACTTTTGATGTACCATACTTATGTATATTATGAATTGTAATAATGGCAAAGAATATGTAAATTTATTCAGAAACCCTTTTGAGGTGTAATGACTTATAATTGTGGAATAAAATGACTTGTGTTATTTTTGGTATTCATCTTTGAGACTATAACTTGTGGTGGGTGTGTGTATATTGTGGGGTCACAGTACGCAGTAGTTGGTTGAATGTTAAGATTAAGTATTGATAAGGGAAATGGAACTCGTGACAACCCGATTCCCCGACCCCGGATTTGGGGTTGTTACAATGATGGATTTTGTGAAGGGATGCAAGCTTAACTATGCCATGCTGGAATCACCCACAATCTACTGTGAAGTTGTGGAAGAGATGTGGCCTATACTGTGTACCAAACAACTGACAAAACCATCACTCTCTCCATTAAAGGTAAAGAACATTGTATTAACAGTGATATTATCAAAGCATGCTTTAAAATTCCTGATAACACTACGATTAAGCCACACAGATGCTGATATAGTTAATCTGCTTAATTCTATGGGCTATGCACTTCCTACCACTAAGTTAAGTGAAATTAGGAGGCTAGGTCTTAGGAAATAGTGGAGTTATTTGTGTGATGTAGTTACCAAGGTGTTTTCTGGTAAAATAAGTAACTTTGATTCAGTCAACACTACAATGCTTAGCATGCTTTACATGTTTCTTACTGATAAGTACTACAATTTCAGTGATGCTATCATGTTTGAGTTAGGATACAAGTTAGGGGAAATTAAGAAGAGAACTAAAAATGTTTATAATTCTAGATTTTTCATGATAATTGCTAACCATATTTGTGAGAATCTTGTGATTGAGAACCCAACCAACAAACTGAATTATTGGGTTCAAGAAAGAAGAGTGATTGCGAATTTGAACAGGGTTGATTACCATAAAGAGGTGCCCCTTGTCTATTTGTCTATCATGGAATTGCCTCAGGTAAGTGAGGTAAACATCTCTGTCTCTATCACTATTTCTCAACCACCTATTTCTTTTCCTTCAACTTTGGCAATGGCATTTGTGAATGTGACCAAATAGATGCCTACCCAAGCCACAAAACCTAAATCTTCTAAATCCAAGTAAAAAAAACCACACTCTGGTGTCTCTCAAAAGAAGCCAGTTTCAAAATCCACCAAAACCAAATAGGGGAGTGTGAAGGGTGGTAAGATAGGTGAGGGACAGGGTGAAAATAAAAAGAACCCTAAGAATAAGGATGGAGAGATGAGTGTACCCAAACCAAGCCATACTACAGTTTCCCAACAAACGGTGGTGATTAATAAGGAAATTAGCACTTCTCTAGTTTCATCCTCTCAAAAGGATGTTGCTATTGAAACAAGCTCTCAACCAGGAGCACAGATCAAAAAAACTACTACCGATGGATATGCCTAACAGCAGTCATCCATCGGCTATTTTAACTACTACCCGACGGATGTTCCTAATCCGTTGGTACTCACTACACAAGCTAAATTATCAAAAATTGTTTCAAGTGTAGATGAGTTGTAGTTGTACAATCACTTCTAGGTTTGAGGGAAGGGAGTGAACAGAGTGAGAGGCTGAGTTGCTCTCAGGACTATTTCTTCCAGTCTTGCAAAAGTGAGTGAGGGGAGTTCCACCTTAGAAGGTGAGGGTGAGGGTGTGAGGGTGGAATCTATTGCTAATGAGTCAATGAATGTCAGTGATGCAGAAAAAGAGAAACTATTTCAGAAAGAATATCAAGTTGTAATATATCCTATCTCTTTGGATGCTGAGACATTTACTCATCATGTTACAGCATATCAAATTTTGGCTGGACAGGGCAATGAGGAGGCTGAGAAGCTACTTAACTTAGTGCATACTACAGCTTCAATGTAGAGGGCTCACAACACACTCACACACAATATACAAACCTGTATATATAATATTATATGCATTGACCCTTCTTCACACAACCACGAATCACAACAGGTTAAAGTATGAAAATAAGCCACAACCTTAACTTTTAGTATATAATACCAAATCCCAACTAGATCAACTTACAACTGATAATGACATCGTTCTTACAATCTTTCTTATCCCATTTACAATGTGAATCTCCTGCTAGCTCGATCCAACTTAACCAGAAACCCTAGCTCGCACACTGGACAGGGAATCCTCGTTACCAACACTTTCATTTTCAACTGTTGAAAACATAAAAAGTTTTGCAAGAGTGAGCTAACTAGCTCAACAAGTAATAATAGCAGTAATTGAGGTTAAACAATTACCAATTGAAATGATTCAAAAAAATCAAGTTTCTGAATAAGCAATGCTTAGAATTGGATATTCACTTTTCATTTTAAAAACCAAGGTTAGGCTGCTGATCAGTCATGCACTAACCCCGAGCAAGGCTCCCAGCTTTGCTCTATATATACTGGATCTAAGGCACGCATTGGCCTACTATGACCACGAATCTGGTCCGACCACGAATCTGGTCCACATTTATAAAACCATCCAATTCTAAAATAATTCAAAATGATAACCAATGTAATTAATAAGCTGAATTATAAACAACATTTATCTTGAAGCATAGGGTGATTCACGATACCATGAAGGTATAACAGGGAATTCAAAAAGATTGGCTTTCAATCAAGGAAAGAATCAGAAAGTAGAAGACCAAGGGTTCAAGGGTTCCAAGAATTGGTCTTCTGTTAAACAAGGAATAAGGGTCGGTATGTTAAAAAATTCAATATCAGAATCAGTATGTGGTAGATATGTATTTCTGGAGTAGTATCGTATGTGTATGGCTCGTATCTGGGAATTCAATAATCAATGGTTTATGAAGAATAAGGTTTATGGCTCAAGATCAATAAGAATCAGGGTTCAAAGTTAAATAGTTTAAAGTGCTTGCAGTATGAAATATGAGTTATTTTGAATAATAGTGACATATTATGAAACAATTCGAAAATATTTACAATATATCTTGAAAAAGGTTCAAAAGTACTTGCCTTATCACCGAAGATTTCCACTTTACTTGTACTCATCTAATAGTTTTACTCATCAACCACTTTCCTTCTCTTTCTATGCCTTCCTTCTATTTATCAATCACTTGCCTTCTCTTTTGACGTTTCGATTCTATTTATGGATCACTGGTTTCCTTTTTTATGCTTTGCTGACTCTGCTAGGCATCACAAGTATCTATCAATTATTCATACTCGTATTATTCTAATCATCACATAGACGTCATAAGCTTTTATCTACCCTTCGTTTTACCCAAATCCAACGTATGGATTGAAACTTATGAATAAAACAGTCAAATCATAACCACATAGGCATGTAACGCATCAATCAGTGAACATGTAGCACATAACACGTACGGTATTTGATCAAAAAAAATTCAAAGAAGATTCAGGGTTAAAATGATTTTTCAGGTATTTAATACGAATTTTTGAATATTTTTCGGAATTAAAACGGGTCTCCGAATCATTTTATAATTAAATAATAGGGTTCAAACACCCGAATCTGGCTTTAAAATAATTTTACAATAATTTTCGAGCTTTGAAAATAATTTAGAATAATATTTTAAAGCTCGAAACTATTTTTTGAAAATTTTAAATCAGAAATAAATAATTAAATCTAATTAAATAATCAATTAAAGTTAATTAATAACTAATTAAATTAATTAATCAATTAATATTTTAAATTAATTGACTAATTAAATAATTAATTATCACCTAAAATTAATTAAATAAATAATTTAGATTTAATTTCAATTTAAAAATAAAATTTTTTCAGAATTAAATATATCGATTTTTTTGGAATTTAAAATAAATAAAATCATTTCCTGAAAATATTATAAAAAGAAAATATCATTTTTATAAATAATCTAAACAGGAGCATGATTTTTGCACATTATTAAAACTAGGTACCAAAAACGTAAACTTGCAAAACCTCGGGGGTTAAACTGTAGTTTTTACAGTCTCCCCCCCCCAATCCCGACAATCGCCGGCGAAGCCATGGCCGCCGGCCAGAAGCTTCCCGGCGAAGTTCAAACCACCCAGATCAATACAAAAACAAGCAGAGATACTCTACGTTGCTGCAGAACATGTTTTATCACAGCAAGAGCAGCAGATTCACAGCCAATCGGCCGAAAATCCTCCCGCCGGCTACTCCTCATTTTTTCCGGCGAGGTCGATTCCAACTCCCTCTGTTAAAACAGACAATACCACTTGATTCCCCTTCACGCGATCTATTTAATGATGTAAGTCTTATGTTTCCAGATTTAACGGGTCAAAAATCCGGCCAAAAGATAAATTTTTCGGTAAAAATATTCAAGAACACCAAGAACATTCAAACACAAAGATCAAACCAACTTTTCTACATGTTATTGAACTCAATTTTTGACATATAATATACCAAATTGACCAGAAAAATATTATCTACACGATGGAATTATCAAATCATATCAACAACATCAAGAATAAATTTTCATAATTTAATCTATAATTAATTCGAAATAAATTAATTAAATAAGAAAAATACCTTGATTCCTGCATAAAAATGGATGATTGATTATGAAATTACTTTTCGAGAGCTTCGTTTTGATATGTTGCACGCCCGAATCGGAGTTCGATAACGCCTTCGTTCGTATGTTTGATTCTCAAGAACGCAATATTAATTCGACATTTTCTCAATATGTTACGGGGTTTTACTGACTGATTATGATTATACGAATAAAATGAAATAATATAAGGTATATATATATTTTTGGAATATTGGTTCGTTTTGGATCATTTTGGATCATTAAATTAGTTAGCCGCTAAGTAATTCCAAAAAAGATCTGATTTGATACCCGTATTGGATAATTATCCAAACCTGGCTTCTTATAAAACACTATATATGAGAATAACTTAATAATATCCCGTCTTTCGAGAATACGGGGTTTGTTGATTCACCGAAATGATTATCGTACCAAAAATTTTGCACCGGTCGCGCACCGGTCATACCGTAATCCGGATCGAAAAAGTCAGAACACGGAAAATGTCTGGAATTACTAGATTAGGTTAGGAAGGAGTTTTCGGAAGAGTTTCGGGTTATAAAAATGTAAAAACAGTTGAAGTCGGACAATTCCGGGCTTTATAAAATAATTTTTGAAATTATTCAGAAAATAATTAATAAATTCATAAATGAATATAAAATCATATAACAGTCCAAAAATTACCAGAAAAATACCGTAATTATCTATATTTTATTCTGGTCATAATAAAATTAACATATTTATATTGTATCCCATATAAGCATTCACATATCCACACCAATCATCAGATAATTCACCAAAAATCACAGAATAATCATATAAAACTTATTTATTGACAAAAATAATTACACGCGATACCTCAGATATTACATATATAGTCCCGACGGATGACCAATTGATATCCACCGGGTGAGTAGCTTATGTAACAATAAGTACTGTAGCACATTTCTGCAAACAACTTTGTATAGATTCTGTAGTAGCTTATGAATCATGTAGACTGCTAGTAGATGTGCAGAATAGGTTGATTAAATGTAAATATAAGATGTCTTGTAATTCTGCATAAATGAAATGGAGTCAAGTGAAAAATGGCTACCCGACGGATGATCAACAATGTTAGCTCACACAACACTGTAGAAGGGGGTTGAATACAGAGTTTATACAATCAAATCGATTTAAACACAAGTATGTAACAAAGATCAAGTATATTCAATAAACTCTGTTACAATATGAACTGTTGTTCTCTCTCAGTGATGAACAAATATCACTAAGAGCTGCTAGGTTATAATGAATAATATTCTTGATAATGATAACATATATAGTATAAACCCTAAGCTGTGTTTATATAGTACACAGTTACAAGATATATTCTAATTGATATGGAATATAATTCTGTCTCCTAAAATATATCAATCAGATATCTTTTACAATTCTTCTAGTCCTATAACTCTTTTCATGCATATCTTTTAGTCAATCTGAATCCAAAGTGATTCTTGACAAAGTTTGATATCAGCTTTTCTTCTTTATTCCTCGGGACTTGAGCTATTGTAGTCTTGACTTGCTCCATCTCTTCATCTTGACTTCCAATCTGGTGGATTGTAGTCCTTAGAGCAGAGATATGGTTTCTTTATAAACCATCACCCGGTCTTATTACCCTTGGATGAGAAGAATCTTCATTGTAGCACAGACATTTCTCTTTCAGAATCATTTTAAGTTTAGCAGAATCCTTTTTTCATTGGAATTTTACTTCCATCATCTTCAACTATGTTAGGAATGAATTCTGTAACCTTTGAACCATAAATTCTTGCTTTATCTCTTATGGTCTTCAATATGAAATTTGACCATCTCCTGGTAATATCAGACTTTATCTCTAAAAGATAATGAAAGAATTGAAGTTCTTTCAAAGATTTGTTCAATACATCTGATTCTGACATCTGATATGTCCTTCCATCTTCAATAAATAGAATCAGATTTTCTTTGACATTATGCTTGTCATGAGCATCCAGTACCACTTGAACAGAGATAACCTTATCATGGTGTTTCTGTGTAACATCTTCAAGAGGTTTGTCTATTAACAAAAATGGATCTATAGTAGCAACTTTAACTCCTTTCTTGATCTTAACTTCATCAGAACCTAGACATGCTCTGTCTCTTGGTTCTCTAGCATTTAACCTAATAGTCATGAAATCAGACAGCAATTGGCTTTTCTTTGGATCTGATGGTCTGACATTTTTCCATAAAAGTTTCTTTTTATCAGCTACTTTCATCTTATCTAAATCAACTTGAGTTATGTCAGAGGTTGTTGTCTTGATGACTTTATCAGAACTTGTTGTTTCTTCTGTAGCTTGCTATTATTCACTCTGAACAACTTGAGCTCTGTTAGAGGTTGTCTTGGATTCTTCAGTAATCTTTCTTCTTTTCAGAGTTTGAACAGATTCATCTTCAGCAAGAGTATCATCATAAACTTGAACCATTTTGCACACAGGTTTTATCAGGATTTGAGGAATTTTCATCTCCTGTGGCTTTATTGGTTCATCAACTTTTCCTTTCCCTTTATCTTTGGGATCAATCTCAGTTTGTGATCTAGTCTTGGGCTTTTGTAACACCCCCAGATCCGGGGTCGGGGATGCGGGTCGTCACGGTCTTTCTTTCCATAAATATCACTTAACTTAATTAAAAATAAATAACCTCATGATGTGACCCCACAATAACACACACCACAACCCGTTATAGTCTCAAAGACGAAATTGAAATAAGTACAAGTCCTTTAATCCATAATTTAAAAGTTATTACAACCCAAAATAATTGCTTAATAAGTTTACAGTTTATTGCCATTATCTGCCACAAGTTATAATTATACATAATTGATTCCCAAAAGTAGAATGCCTGGTCTACAGATAGATCTACCTCTGCAGCTATAACAGTTATGATATCAACGGGAAGACGCGGAACGCTTCCCACGCTCTTGCGCTGAGTCTGCTTGAGTCTGGCCATCCTTCCTAACCGTTGTTGTGTGATGAAGAAATGAAGCAAGAGTGAGCATTATAGCTCGCAAGATAATATATAGTGTAATCAATAATGCAAGTATCTAAATAGATAACTTACTGGAAATCTTTATCAAGTGTAAGATAATTACTTACTGGATATAAGCTTAAAGGGAGATGAAGTTACCAAATACTTCACTATACTTATACCATTTTAGAAAACTTCTTGAACAACCATTGTTCAAAGTATAATAAGTCTTTCAAAAGTTCATCATATAGATGAGACTATAATATAAGACTTGAATAGATTCAAACTTTGAATTATTGTTTAAAAGAAATGAAGTTACGAGATACTTCATTTGAGGGAAATATCATTATAACCACTTGACCCTGTCAATGCTTCGGCAATCACCCATCCGTAGCCTTTCGATCGAAATGCTCCGGGTAGTGTTGCAGAAATATCCTAAATGGATGATGAACTCATTATGGGAGTTTTCCACGCCAGGAAGACCACTTATGATGATCAGTCACAGTAGTGCAACCCCGCCATTTTCTACATGTAGAGGAGAACAGTCGGATTTACTTGTCAGCCGAACACTGGACTCCTAAGGAATGGACCATCTTAGCGGAACTTCCGGGCCATTTGGGCCAATATAATACGGCTGGGCCGGCGCCACTCGACCACTTATGCCACTCCTAGTTCAGATGAAATCCATGACTCTGAAACGTAAAGCTCGTCCCCCTTTCCCCCAAGTAGAAACTTGTAGATACGGCTCCACCAAGAAGTCATATCTAGTTGGAAAGGAAAACTCACCGATATTTCCCAGGCGTTGCCTGTTAATGGATTAACTTGTTCCAAGAATTTTACTTCCCGAGTGTTGGGTAAGTAATCAAAAACTCTTTTATCAAAACAGCAACCTTGTTGCGAATATAAAAATACATCACGGAGCCGGATCCCTCAGATTTTTGAGCGAGTACTTAAATCCCCTTCGAAAGGAAGATCTTAAATTTGAAAACGAGTTTTGGGATCCGCTCTAACCTTCCAAAAATAGTTTTGATAAAGCTTGAAAATAATCTTTGGAAATATTTAAAGTAAGAATGATTTGATAGTATCAATTATTTTCCGAATACTTGGCAAATATCGAAACATTATTCTTTAGGAAAATAAAGAATATTATTTAATAAAATAAGTGGAATCATAAGTCCTCGAATGAATATTCAGAATAATATTCATTAAATAAAATAAGCAGAATCATAAGTCCTCGAATGAATATTCAGAATAATAGTCATTAAATAAAATAAGCGGAGTCATAAGACCTCGAATGAATATTCAAAATAATTTTCATTAAATAAAATAACCGGAATCATAAGTACTCGAATGAATTTATAAAATAAAACTATCGAATAAACCTTATTCGATTAATAGTTTTGAAAACTATATATATATATATATATATAATATACTCGGAAACATCGCCTCCCGGTTTAGAAAGATGTTCAACTCTGGGTCCCCTATATTAAGGGTATACGCAAGTACTGCTTATCTCTAGCATAGGTATTATGCAGTTTATAATCAATTGAATCAAAAATAAGATATCAAGATTACGAAACAGGCATGCATATTGTTGTGCATATATTGTGTACTTGATGATTTCATAAACAAAACATCTAAGTAGATTTTACTTAGTGAAATAATGTAGCCCTCGAAGGATAAGAATTATAGTCCCGACGGATAACTCATTATAGTCCCGACGGATGTTGACTTATTATCCATCGAGTGAATAGCTTATGTAATAATGAGTCTGTAGCACAGTTCTGTATACATCTTTGTATAGATTCTGTAGTAGCCTATAAGTCATGTTGACTTTAACTAGATATGCAGAATAGGTTGATTAATTATAGATAAATGATGTCTTGTAATTCTTGTCACACCCCCAACTTAAACAGCAAAATAAATATAGCTATTACATCATTTTAATGAAGAATACACAACCAAATCCAAGATCTTACAGTTTAGGGTTTGCAACAGCCCAAAACTACCAACTATTACATCTGAATACAAATACAGAGTCCTCACACAACTATTAAAACTTATTCTACCTGAGCTCGAACATAAGCATCAGCATCACAGGTCTTACGGGCAGTCTGCTTGAATCTAACCATAGCTGCTAGCTGTAATATCAGGGTAAAGCAAGAAGTGAGCCGAATGCTCAACAAGTTCTAACAACATAACACAAAACATAAATCGAGATATACTTTTAAGAATGCCAATGGAAAGACATAACTAATGATAACGAGAGATAAAACTATGTGAGATGGCATTATTTTGCTTGTATCAAAACAATTTTAAAAAAAATCATGTCTTAATCAAAATCATTTTATGACGCTACGGATTACAGCCGGTGATCAGCCGCGAAGTAATCCCGAATCTCGCTGTGTTCTAAAACATTAACGGGAATCCCTAGGCAACTTTTAAGCCTAATATAAGTGTGGAAAGGACTCGCGTCTCAGTCCAGATCCACTATTCAAGAAAACATTTGTCCCCCTTTGGGACTGAAAACCCATATTTTATTTATTTGAAAAGATGATGCCGAATTGTAACAAAATCTCTTTTAACAGTACACATTTTTATTAAGGGAATATAGATCAACTCGAAACACGGGAATATGGTACTAAATCTCAGGGCCATGATTCACAAAACTTTACTCTATTAGGGTAACCAAAAGGTTTTCATGTGTCAGAACTTGAACAGGAAAATATGGTGAGACTAATGGATAATATGAAGGGGTAATGCCAAACTGGGCTTAAAGCAATGGTTTCTCGTCAAGGTACAGGTTGTAACACCCCCAGATCCGGGGTAGGGGATCCAGGTTGTCACGAGTTCCATTTCCCTTAATAATACCCAATCTTAATACACAATCAACTACTCTGTACTGTGACCCCACAATAAACACACACACCACAAGTTATAGTCTCAGAGATGAATATCCAAAAATAATCACAAGTCGTTTTATTCCACAATTATATGTCAATACACCTTAAAAAGGTTTTTGAATAGATTTACATTTCTTTGCCATTATTACAATTGATAAAGATACATAAGTCTGGTACATTATTAGTTGAAAACTTAGCCTATTGGTAATTTCTACCTCAGCTACAGCGGCCTCAACGCTTCCAGAAAGCTACGGAACGTTTCCTATCCGCTTGCGAATTGGGAGCTTCGTCCTGTTCATCTTGTCTATCTGATGTTGTGTGATGAAAGAAGAAAGAAAGGGTGAGCAGCAAGCCCACCAAAATAATATGTATAATGATTAACAATATATGAGCCTACTCATAATACTCATGAAAGTCTTGGTCAAAAGAAATGAACCAAGTTGATATCTTAATGCGATGAAGTCGCAAAATATTCAGTATATATATATACATATATACTTTTCAAAATATTGGAAGTCCTCTTCCATGCATAATATACACAAAGTCCCAGTGTATAACTGTATAAAAAAAATATCGTTGCAAGGTGATCTCATATATCTAACCTTGTCTCAACGTTTTTCTGAAAATCTTTGTCATTCATAAGACAATTATTAATTAGATATAAGTTTAAAAGATGAAGTTACAAGATACCCCAATATACTTATATCTTTCCCAAATACTACTTGAACTACCACCGTTCAAGTTATAATTAGTTTCAAAAGTTCATCACATAGATGAGACTACAAGACAAGATTTGAATAGATTCAATCTTTGAATATCATTATAAATAATGAAGTTACGAGATACTTCATTAAGTCCCGACATATATATACACCTATATATATATATACATTTCCTGAAAACCTCTGTCATGTAAAGTATGAACAGAATAGCAATATCCAATAAATTTGGAAAGGAAAGAATTTTGGCATAAACCTGATATCTTGCTGATCAGGCAAAGATACCAATAAGTAACCTTTTCTACTAGTAGATGGACGAATTCCCCACTGGTCATCACCCTGGTCTCAATAGGACCTTATGCTGGACTGCCACTCAGCCACTTATGCATTTGATGGACTCCCACTGAGCCACTTACACTATCATGGACGCCGACTGAGCCCATGTTGTTTATGCCGACTCGATAGATGGACTTACTTCCCGAACGTTGGGTAAGTAATCAATTCATTTACCAAAACTGCAACCTTGTTGCGAATATAAAATACACCACAGAGCCGGATCCCTTAGATTTTTGAGCGAGTATTCAAGTCCCCTTAAAATGGAAGATCTTGAATTTGAAAACAAGTTTTGGGATCCGCTCTACCCTTTTTAAATTCATTTTGAAGACTCGAAAACATTTTTAAGAATGTTTGGAGTAATGCTGATTTATGAAATAAATCAGTCCCAATTATGAAAGAAATATCTGAATATTATTATTTAAATAATATTCCCATAAAGAATAATGGAGGTAGAAGTTGGAAAACTTATACTCGAAATGAATAGCAAATAATCAAAGATATACTTATACGAAAGTAATATCTTTATTTGAATAATCAAAAATAAGTTTGATTATCGACACCTTATTCTTTAATAAAATAAAGAATATATTTCAGTAATAAGCGGATTCATAATACCTCGAATGAATATTATAAATAATATTCATTAAATAAAATAAAGGAGTCATACATCCTCAAATGAATATTCAAATAATATTCAATAATAAAATAAAGGAGTCATAAGTCCTCGGATGAATATTTGAAATAATATTCAATAATAAAATAAAGGAGTCATAAGTCCTCGGATGAATATTTGAATAATATTCATTTAATAAAATAAAGAAGTCATAAACCCTCGAATGAATATTCATAATAATATTCATTAAATAAAATAAAGTTATCGAATAAACCTTATTCGATTAATAGTTTTGAAAACTATAACCATATATATATATATAAATATATATGTATATATACATATATACAAAATCTACTCGGGATCCTCGACTCCCGGTTTAGAAAATATTTCCACCTTTTGGGTCCCTATACTAAGGGTATATGCAAGTTACCGCTATCCTCTAGCATAGGTATTATCAAATAAATCAACAGATATATATAGCAAGAATACGAAACAGGCATGCATATATATATATATCATAGCAGCATGCTTCAATATATTGCAACATTTGCTAATTAACCAACATGCATCTATCGCAAGATAATGCAAATACATATATACATCACAACAACAGTATAACGGGTAGAAAACTTGCCTGAGCAACTTGGGGTGAAAAAGGCTCGGGACGAGTCTGGTAACCTATAAACAACAAGTAAGTTGGAATTAAACCAAAGTCACTTGTAAATCTATACTCTAACCAACTCAGACTCTAACGCTCGTTTTGTGCTTATTGATTCTCTTAAGTCACTCGAGTACCCTCGGCTCCACCATTTTTTAATAATTTAACCTTTACGAGTTTTAAGGCGATTCCTTCGCGAGTGTCTTACCAACTGCCTAACACACTTATCATAAATGTTTCATACATTAATTAACCCTTTTTGGCCTTTAACCTATGTTTCAAAGTAAGGCGAGGGGAAATGTTTCGTTCGCAAAACGCCGTTACTTAAAACGGTCGTTTCTCCTAAACCGTGCATCGGAATCGAACGAACCACATATCAAAACGAAGCTCGTAACACGAGCTATCTAGACATTGCAATGGTCATAATCTAGCAGGGGGTTCTCGGGTCCTAATGTTATGCACAAAAACAGTCTAAAGAAAATCGGACGTTACGACGGCTATGTTTACGTGATTTCCCAAATTTAAACCATTCAAAACCAACCACAATTCAACCCCAAATCAATCATACAACCAACATCCATCCAAAACACACTCCAAAAGCCCCATAAAATCAATGTTACCAATTCATACTTATTTCTCAATTATGAACTAAGAGTTTTACTTAAGTTCATTGACTAATTAACCAAGATTTCCAACTCCAAAAATATCACAAAATCAACCAATCTCTAAACACACAATAATCATGCCTCTCACCAACTAAAATACTCATAACAAGCTTTAACATGATTACACACCCATTACCCTAACCCTTCATCTAAACATTAGGAAATCTAAACAACAAAACTTAAAGCTAAGATCATGAAGAGTTATACCTTCCTTGAAGCTTTTAATCCATGAAAGATCCTTGGAATGCCCATGGAAGCCTTAATCTAACCTCCTACAAGCTTGTTCTTTCAAAGAAATCAAGAACACAAAAATTAATTTCAAGAAAGTACTATTCACCATCTTCTTTCTTGATTTATAGAAAAAGATTGGCTTGGAATTAGAAGCTTAAACTTATAGGAAGTATGTAACTTAACTAGGAGAAGCTAGGATAATTACCTTGCTAAATAGTAAGTGGAGGAGCTTGGACTTTCATTTTTTAAGAAAAGAGGCCGAGAGCTTGAAGAAGAAAATGGGGGTTTTGTGTTTTTTGATGAAAATGAAATGTTTTGGCTTGGTTGGTTGCTTTTTGTCTTGTTTTTGGTTAATTACTTTTCTAGCCTTGACTTTGTGTGGTTTTAAATCAACCACATCTCCTTCCCCTTATGTCATGCTTATGTCACATTGCTATGTCATCATCCCTTCTAATCTCTTTGATTAGCTTCTAATTGTTTGCCTAATGACCGATGATCTGTTATATGGTTCGCTTAACTTTCGTTTTCGTTTTTCGTTTGAGGGATCATACCCGGGATCTTATTACTTAGGTTCCCTTAACCTTTCTCAATACATTATATTCCTTTTTATGATCCTCTATTATAATCCTTTAATTTAAATCCTTTTTATCCTGTTACCTTATACTCAATTCTCTCCGTATCTAGTGTATTTCCGGGAAAAATCAAAGTGTTTAGAATTGGATTCTGACGATCTTTGCATACACTTATATACCATATAGAGTACTAATAAAATCTCAGAATATCCATATCAGAACCCCTACATAGTGTGGCATGAAAAATTTTCTCAATCAGCAAAAACACTATTCATAAGGGTTTCAAAAAAAAAATCCCAAAAATTGGGGTTATTACAGTCTCCCCTCCTTAAAAGGATTCCGTCCTGGAATCAGATAGAAATGAATAGGGATACTTTCTTAGTATTGCACTTTCTAACTCTCAAGTCAATTTTCCCATATTGTGGTTCTACCATCAAACTCTTACTAGTTTGATAACCCTTCTCCTAAGCACTCGTTCCTTCTTAATCTATACCCTTCCTGGTTGCTCCATATAGGTTACGTCTGGTTGCATGTCTATGCGCTCCTATGCCCCTATTTATCTGGCATCCGAATTACACTTCCTTAACATTGATACGTGAAACACGTTATGACTTGCTACATGTTCTGGGGTAAGGCTAGCTCATATGCTAACTTCCCAATACTTCTTAATATATCCAAGGGTCCAACAATTGGTGGACTTAGCTTTCCTTTCTTTCCGAATCTCATTAATTCTTTTCAAGGGAATACTTTTAACAATACAAGGTTGCCTCCTTCCTATTCTTTGTCCTTTCGTGTCAAATCGACATACTTCTTATGTCCTTCCTGGCTACTACCAGTCGTCCTCTGATTAGATCTATTATATCCCTGGTCCTTTGGACTACTGCGGGTCCGAGCATCTTGCGCTCTACAACTTCATCCTAACATAAGGGAGATCGACATTGTCTTCCCTCAAGGATCTCATAAGGCGATACCTCAATACTGACATATGATCTATTATCGTAAGAAAACTCAACCCGTGTTAAGTGATCATTCCAATTACTTTCAAGTCTATTGCACAGACTCTCATTATAGCTTTTAGCATTAGAGCTTTTGCTTCTCACTACCCATCCTTTTCCAGTTCGTAGTCGCTACTACCTTCCGTTCCTAATATTATACTAGTTATACTTTTGCTCGTTAGCGTTCTATAACCTTTTAATAACCACGTCAACCTTAGTATCACGAATGTGTTTCCATTCCGAATACTACCACAACTTTATTACTCCTTTTTCTGCTGTTTCTATTTCCCAAAGTTTGATCAATCATATAGAAGTAAAGGAATTTGTTGAGAGATCACTATGATCATGAACACTTGTTATATCGCATAGTTAGTACAGAAGGTGGCCAGCCTTTAGTACTTGACAAGCAATTAAACAATAGATGGTATCCTACTAGGCTTCTATCACACAGATAGATAGTCATTCGGCAATACCTCCCCTTCTGGAAGGGTTGTTCTTCTCAGCTTACATGAAATGAAAAGAAGAGAAAAGAACGAATTGAAGAGAATTGTATATATGAAAAAAAAATATACTGCCACAAAATATCTGGCTTGGAACCTACCTCTGAACTATAGAGGTTTGTCATAGGAGAACAAAACATATGTATTTATATCAACATCAAGTATTATCGCATCGCATTTTGCATGCTTAAATATTTTTTGCTATTCCGTCCATCATTCTATGGACCCATGCTCTTCCTCGAGCTTATACACAATCACCTTTGAAACTCCCTCGACATCGAAAATCGAATCTGGGTTTTCATTCCAGACATCACCGTTACTAAAATTCTATGCTTGCACTGCAACCTTCCTCGTATAGTAATACGACTCTCTATTGATAAGTAGAATAAATATACAATAGGTAGATACTCTACTTAATTAGTCTATCAATGATAACTTATACACTACCACGACCCGATTAGTGGTACTCAATCTCAACACCCATTCCAATACAACTCTCATGGTTGTAATCAGCTCACTACTCGCAGAATCATTGCTGCCTTACTATGGTCCACCACTGACCTACTGTCGTCATTCACTTTTCCATAAAATCTTAATATCTAACCATACGGATTCCATACATGTCGTATCAAATCATTCTAAGGAGGTAACATAATCACCATTCCTGATTCATGAAGAACACCCCTGATCCTGACATACATACATGACATGAAGCAGATAAAATTGCAGAAGAGTTTCAATCAAAGCAACGATAGCAGGTTAATACCATTCTAAACCATATGCCTTAAATAGAAGACTTACTCAAAGGTTCGTCTAGTCCTTTTTGAAACATGGTCCTGGCTTATCTCAAGATAGGACCTTCTAAGATAGATAGCCCGTTCATGGCGATTACACGAATTATACCTTTACCAACTACTATTACGGTTGGGTATTGCACAGTCATCAGAAGGAATGTCAATCTTCCAAACCATAATACAACCTTCACAGTTTTAACCATCATCACTGTATTCTTTTGGCACACGCGCCTATAATTATCCACTTACCTTTAAAGTGTCGGCCACCTCTTTAGCCTTTCCTGATAGTAAAATTTCCTTACAGTCAATGTCATTTTAACCACCTCCAAATAAATTTTCTACCTTATTTCAATCACAGCTTATGTGAAAATGCTTTTCTTTAATATCTGATGAGTAAATAAAAAAAATATCACCATTTTTCCATAAGTTATTGCCTCAGTCTTTAGAGGCTAATCACTGTCAAGACTGACTCTCAATCATACTTAGAACATCTTTTATCTTAAGTCCTAATTACCCTGAACAATTTCGACCATTACTGGTTCGATCCATACTTTCTCGTGGTTTAACACGTGCCCCACTTGGCAACATTATAATTACGTCATATTTCCTTTATCAATATTTCTATTCTTGAGAATTTTGAATATTACCTTTCTCCTTATAAAACCTCTAAGGTTATCCTTCAAGCGTTCCTCCTGTATTCCCTAGATACAGGGCATATCAAGATACCATTTATTAATACCAGAATCATTGTCTATATACTTCTGAAAAATTTCTCCACTGATTCTTAAAGGTTGTTATTACCTTAATCATTTCCAATTCATACTGTCAAAACTCACATTATCCCTATTAAGGGTGAAATTCTAACTTTTATGCATTCCCCGAGGATTCATTTTAAGTTACCGATGTTCTATCCTTAATTCCACCTTTAAAAGGTACATGCCTTCTTCCATGGATAAATCAAGTTATATATCCCTGATAAGGGTGTCTTATTCAATCATTCCAACCTCGATAGTCTATACCTAACTTCATAATAGCATCCTTATTCAAATTGAGGTCAATCCATATGGCCTCCAAAAGATAACAATGGTCATCCGCTTTTCTTTCCTGATTTGGTAATGATAACATGGATGTCTTGGAAGATATTGGTCATGTTCAACATGAACTTCTTCTTAATAATTCCTTATGTACTTTTGTTGTTTATCTCAACAGTCACCTCAATGTTGGGATATCTTTCATACCTAGCGTCTCCCTTTCTGGGTATCATGCCACCAGTCTTACACTTCCCATTCTTGAAGGTCACTTCCTTCATCCAATTTTCTTAATTTCTTACTTCCTTGTCTCCTTAGTCTATCCGCGTCTCATTATTTACCCTTCGAATTATCTCAAGGTTTCATTGAATTCTCCCAACTTACAGGGGATAATTATATATGTATCTCTTATGCCTTCAACCATCTATTTTAACTCATGGTGAATCACCCTCATCCTGACGATTACATACTTTTCTATATCTATTGCTACGAGTCTTTAGGGTTTCCTCATACCCAACTCCCTTATCATACCTCAAACTCTATTGCCTTTATATTCCTTTCCACTTCAGTTTCTTTTTATTTTCCTTTCTCTTATCATTATTTCATGAACTAACACAACATAAGTATTGATTCCAAACATCCCGTCATTCTGGATTCGTGTCCTCAGAACAAATCTTGATTACTTTTACAACTTAGATTCATAATTCATCATACTCATCCACTTTTGTTCTAGCTCCAAAGCTTTTACACTATCTCCTTATCTTTGGGAATTACTTTCCCGAAAACAATTGACTGAACTTAAATCAGTTTATTCTAACCTCTGGCTCCGTGCCTTTCTTGGTCTTTCACCAGCGGGTGGTCTCTCTCTTAGGAGGGTAAGTGACAAAAACAGTCTTTTGTGGTTCGTCAATCATTTAGAATCTCAAATAATTCCTATATTTCCTTTAGCCAGGCTCTTGCCTCGACTGGGTCAGCTTGTTCCTTAGAACTCTAAGAGCTTAGCGACTTAAAGGTCATGAAAGAATTTCCTACCGCATTGTTTCCTCAAGGTGGTGGTTGGGGATAATAGTCTAAGTTCTTTTTAGACAGGTCCATGAATTGCCGTATAGGAGTACCGTCTCGGGTCTCCTTTCCTTACTCGACTTTCTGTTTCCTTAGTATGAAATGTTTCATCCTTCTCCCATACTTGGGGTTATCTTATATGTTAAAATCCTCATTTTCCACTTCATTATGTTATGGGTTCCTTCTATCTTGATGGCGTCCTCCCTGACTATCACATTCACGGTTTGCCCTTAATCTTATTCCTTGAACTATGACTTTCATCTAAGATCTCATCTTTAAGCTCTTGAACATTTGGAACCCAAATTCTATAGGAATACCTCATTATTCCCTTATCATTTTTCTTGGTATTAATCTCATATCTATTTGTTGGCTCTCTGCCTTCATTCTTCACTTTTTCTCGCACAATATGTTCTTTTCCGATAATTCGGACTGTATTGCAATCTCAAACAGCTTTTCGGTACCGGCTCCGGTTACCTTCACTACTATTTCCAAAATCTCTTATAAACTCTCCCAAAGACATTATCATCTTGAGTCTCTCCTTTTTACTAAGGGCATCAGCCACCACATTGGCTTTCCCCGAATGATAAAGAATCTCCCAATCATTATTCTTGATTAGCTCTAACTGCCTCCTCTGGCATATGTTGAGCTCTTTCTACGTGAAAATGTACTAGAGCACTTATGGCTTAGGTAATTCTCGCACTTCTCTCCATACAAGTAGTGCCTCCAATCTTTAGGGTAAAACTATTGCCACGAGCCTAAGCTCATGGGCGGGGATATCGAATTTTATATTCCCTTAATTGTCTTGACGCGTACGCGATTACCTTACCGTGCTGCATAAGCACGCATCCTAAGCCCTTGTGCGAAGCATCACTATACTTCACAAAATCTCCTTTTCCATCCGGCAACGCCAGCATAGGGGCCGTCACCAACCTTTGCTTCAGTTCTTGAAAGCTGTTCTCACATTTCTCTGTCCATTCAAACTTCTCAGTCTTACGAGTAAGCCGCGTTAAAGGGGGCTACTATCTTTGCAAACTTGAACGAACCTCCGGTAGTGATCGACCAATCCTACCTCTGGTAGTCGACCTAACCATGGTCATCAATTCATCAGTGGTCCTTTATTCATTCTTGTCAGGATCCTCCATGGGATCCTCCTCAGCAACTATCCCTTCTAGGACAACATCCTCAATATCAACATCATCCGGTCCTGCGTTAGGACACTCTATCGGATCCACAATCTGATCTCCAATTAGTAATAAAACATCATCGCGCTGTTGCTACTCAACCTCAGGGTTCGGATTCCCGCTACCATATACGATAACGAACTACGCTTCTATCACGATATTTATAAGGGTTTCCATAAGGGTTTTAACTATCAGTACTACGTTAGGTAGCATGACTATGAACTTGGAAAGAGTTCTTATCATCTTAGTGAACTTATTATCTTAACATCACATCATCTCTGAGGTTTATAACGCTTAGCTCTGATACCACTTCTGTAACACCCCCAGATCCGGGGTAGGGGATCCAGGTTGTCACGAGTTCCATTTCCCTTAATAACACCCAATCTTAATACACAATCAACTACTCTGTACTGTGACCCCACACTAAACACACACACCACAAGTTATAGTCTCAGAGATGAATATCCAAAAATAATCACAAGTCGTTTTATTCCACAATTATATGTCAATACACCTTAAAAAGGTTTCTGAATAGATTTACATTTCTTTGCCATTATTACAATTGATAAAGATACATAAGTCTGGTACATTATTAGTTGAAAACTTAGCCTATTGGTAATTTCTACCTCAGCTACAGCGACCTCAACGCTTCCAGAAAGCTACGGAACGTTTCCTATCCGCTTGCGAATTGGGAGCTTCGTCCTGTTCATCTTGTCTATCTGATGTTGTGTGATGAAAGAAGAAAGAAAGGGTGAGCAGCAAGCCCACCAAAATAATATGTATAATGATTAACAATATATGAGCCTACTCATAATACTCATGAAAGTCTTGGTCAAAAGAAATGAACCAAGTTGATATCTTAATGCGATGAAGTCGCAAAATATTCAGTATATATATATATATACATATATACTTTTCAAAATATTGGAAGTCCTCTTCCATGCATAATATACACAAAGTCCCAGTGTATAACTGTATAAAAAAAATATCGTTGCAAGGTGATCTCATATATCTAACCTTGTCTCAATGTTTTTCTGAAAATCTTTGTCATTCATAAGACAATTATTAATTAGATATAAGTTTAAAAGATGAAGTTACAAGATACCCCAATATACTTATATCTTTCCCAAATACTACTTGAACTACCATCGTTCAAGTTATAATTAGTTTCAAAAGTTCATCACATAGATGAGACTACAAGACAAGATTTGAATAGATTCAATCTTTGAATATCATTATAAATAATGAAGTTACGAGATACTTCATTAAGTCCCGACATATATATACACCTATATATATATATATATTTCCTGAAAACCTCTGTCATGTAAAGTATGAACAGAATTGCAATATCCAATAAATTTGGAAAGGAAAGAATTTTGGCATAAACCTGATATCTTGCTGATCAGGCAAAGATACCAATAAGTAACCTTTTCTACTAGTAGATGGACGAATTCCCCACTGGTCATCACCCTGGTCTCAATAGGACCTTATGCTGGACTGCCACTCAGCCACTTATGCATTTGATGGACTCCCACTGAGCCACTTACACTATCATGGACGCCCACTGAGCCCATGTTGCTTATGCCGACTCGATAGATGGACTTACTTCCCGAACGTTGGGTAAGTAATCAATTCATTTACCAAAACTGCAACCTTGTTGCGAATATAAAATACACCACAGAGCCGGATCCCTTAGATTTTTGAGCGAGTATTCAAGTCCCCTTAAAATGGAAGATCTTGAATTTGAAAACAAGTTTTGGGATCCGCTCTACCCTTTTAAATTCATTTTGAAGACTCGAAAACATTTTTAAGAATGTTTGGAGTAATGCTGATTTATGAAATAAATCAGTCCCAATTATGAAAGAAATATCTGAATATTATTATTTAAATAATATTCCCATAAAGAATAATGGAGGTAGAAGTTGGAAAACTTATACTCGAAATGAATAGCAAATAATCAAAGATATACTTATACGAAAGTAATATCTTTATTTGAATAATCAAAAATAAGTTTGATTATCGACACCTTATTCTTTAATAAAATAAAGAATATATTTCAGTAATAAGCGGAGTCATAATACCTCGAATGAATATTATAAATAATATTCATTAAATAAAATAAAGGAGTCATACATCCTCAAATGAATATTCAAATAATATTCAATAATAAAATAAAGGAGTCATAAGTCCTCGGATGAATATTTGAAATAATATTCAATAATAAAATAAAGGAGTCATAAGTCCTCGGATGAATATTTGAATAATATTCATTTAATAAAATAAAGAAGTCATAAACCCTCGAATGAATATTCATAATAATATTCATTAAATAAAATAAAGTTATCGAATAAACCTTATTCGATTAATAGTTTTGAAAACTATAACCATATATATATATATAAATATATATGTATATATATACATATATACAAAATCTACTCGGGATCCTCGACTCCCGGTTTAGAAAATATTTCCACCTTTTGGGTCCCTATACTAAGGGTATATGCAAGTTACCGCTATCCTCTAGCATAGGTATTATCAACTGAATCAACAGATATATATAGCAAGAATACGAAACAGGCATGCATATATATATATATCATAGCAGCATGCTTCAATATATTGCAACATTTGCTAATTAACCAACATGCATCTATCGCAAGATAATGCAAATACATATATACATCACAGCAACAGTATAACGGGTAGAAAATTTGCCTGAGCAACTTGGGGTGAAAAAGGCTCGGGACAAGTCTGGTAACCTATAAACAATAAGTAAGTTCGAATTAAACCAAAGTCACTTGTAAATCTATACTCTAACCAACTCAGACTCTAACGCTCGTTTTGTGCTTATTGATTCTCTTAAGTCACTTGAGTACCCTCGGCTCCACCATTTTTTAATAATTTAACCTTTACGAGTTTTAAGGCGATTCCTTCGTGAGTGTCTTACCAACTGCCTAACACACTTACCATAAATGTTTCATACATTACTTAACCCTTTTTGGCCTTTAACCTATGTTTCAAAGTAAGGCGAGGGGAAATGTTTCGTTCGCAAAACGCCGTTACTTAAAACGGTCGTTTCTCCTAAACCGTGCATCGGAATCGAACGAACCACATATCAAAACGAAGCTCGTAACACGAGCTATCTAGACATGGCAATGGTCATAATCTAGCAGGGGGTTCTCGGGTCCTAATGTTATGCACAAAAACAGTCTAAAGAAAATCGGACGTTACGACGGCTATGTTTACGTGATTTCCCAAATTTAAACCATTCAAAACCAACCACAATTCAACCCCGAATCAATCATACAACCATCATCCATCCAAAACACACTCCAACAGCCCCATAAAATCAATGTTACCAATTCATACTTATTTCTTAATTATGAACTAAGAGTTTTACTTAAGTTCATTGACTAATTAACCAAGATTTCCAACTCCAAAAATATCACAAAATCAACCAATCTCTAAACACACAATAATCATGCCTCTCACCAACTAAAATACTCATAACAAGCTTTAACATGATTATGCACCCATTACCCTAACCCTTCATCTAAACATTAGGAAATCTAAACAACAAAACTTAAAGCTAAGATCATGAAGAGTTATACCTTCCTTGAAGCTTTTAATCCATGAAAGATCCTTGGAATGCCCATGGAAGCCTTAATCTAACCTCCTACAAGCTTGTTCTTTCAAAGAAATCAAGAACACAAAAATTAATTTCAAGAAAGTACTATTCACCATCTTCTTTCTTGATTTATAGAAAAAGATTGGCTTGGAATTAGAAGCTTAAACTTATAGGAAGTATGTAACTTAACTAGGAGAAGCTAGGATAATTACCTTGCTAAATAGTAAGTGGAGGAGCTTGGACTTTCATTTTTTAAGAAAAGAGGCCGAGAGCTTGAAGAAGAAAATGGGGGTTTTGTGTTTTTTGATGAAAATGAAATGTTTTGGCTTGGTTGGTTGCTTTTTGTCTTGTTTTTGGTTAATTACTTTTCTAGCCTTGACTTTGTGTGGTTTTAAATCAACCACATCTCCTTCCCCTTATGTCATGCTTATGTCACATTGCTATGTCATCATCCCTTCTAATCTCTTTGATTAGCTTCTAATTTTTTGCCTAATGACCGCTGATCTGTTATATGGTTCGCTTAACTTTCATTTTCGTTTATCGTTTGAGGGATCATACCCGGGATCTTATTACTTAGGTTCCCTTAACCTTTTTCAATACATTATATTCCTTTTTATGATCCTCTATTATAATCCTTTAATTTAAATCATTTTTATCCTGTTACCTTATACTCAATTCTCTCTGTATCTAGTGTATTTCCGGGAAACATCAAAGTGTTTGGAATTGGATTCTGACGATCTTTGCATACACTTATATACCATATAGAGTACTAATAATACCTCAGAATATCCATATCAGAACCCCTATATAGTGTGGCATGAAAAATTTTCTCAATCAGCAAAAACACTATTCATAAGGGTTTTAAAAAAAAATTCCCAAAAATTGGGGTTATTACACAGGTGTTGGATCATTAAGAAGATAAGCTTCACGAATACTATGGGTATTAAGGTAATGATTTCAAGCTCAGGATGAATGTATATATATATCAGAATTGACAAGCTTTAGGATAGGAAAGAGGGTATCAATCAATGAGGAATCAAAGTTCAAGGTAAGGTTCTATAGGGGTTCAAGTATCAGGATGAGATATCAATACTTAGGAATCATCATCATGTTAATCAAGAGGATCAATCAAGTAATATAACAACTCTTTATTTTATCATGGCATTTAACTATCATGAAGAGACTTTTGAACTACTTGCAATACATACTTGAGGGTTCATGGCATCTCTATGTAATTCAAAGATAAGCGAGAGATACGCTTGATTTAAACATATCAAAATGACTCAGGATAATTGCATCGATAAATATGAACTGTTTATAGTAAATATGAAGGTCAAGTTGAATCACTTGCCTTGAGATAGGCTGGTCTGGTCTGACTGGTAGGAGCAACTGGAGCTTCACTCGACTTTTATGGCAAGTTTTCCCTCGTCTCGAGATCCTACATAAATAATAATAATCCTCATTATAATATATTCTTACCATCTTAACCTATTTACAACCCGAAATTAAACACGGATGGCACTTAGGCCTATATGCACTTAATTTATATCCACCTTTATATTTCAATTGTACACACGTAGCCACATAATCACATATCGTATATTAATACCAAATAACACCATAATGCAACACTAGGCTTGGATGATCTCGACTCACAACTTTAGTCACTTGGTCGCTAAACTAGACAAGATCTTCAAATTTTGGCTTCTTAACTCGATGTGCCTTTCCTAAATTATCCAAAACCTATTGACCCTCACTTGTGCCTTTTGCTCTACTGACCTTATACTATCTTACAACTATGGTGGTCGACCTAATACTCACTTCTAAGTGTTCTAAAACTATGTGATAAGTGAAAGTGCTCACTGGTACAAATTTCAGAATGACAACTATGGTTTCTTGAGTACATTAGACACTCTTAAACCACAAGCTTTCCTTCAAAACTTTTACACAAGACTCTCCTGACCTAAGGGCATCTCACAAACTTGATGTGGCTCAAGGGCCTGGCTTGGGCCTTCTTGGGCCTAAGCTAAAAGTCCAAGGTTCCCTTGTTTTTCTGGGCAGAAAATGCCCTGACTTGAGTTAACTTGCGACACATGGTTCTGACTCATATCCTATGAACTATGGTTGGCAAAACTTCTCTGACACTCCCTCTAACTAAGGCCCAATTGGGCGTAATGAGGGCCTACCCATGACATGGCCAAATCTCCCTATTTCTAAGTTGCAACAAAACTGTCCCCTGCTGGACAGATTTTGTTATTCTACTTGTGCTCCTAACCAAAAGACATGAAAACCTCCAACCAACTCCTAAAACCTTTTATATACTCCCA